>NC_064809.1:19828580-19996910 GCF_023721935.1 Panthera uncia | reverse complement strand
AAGAAAGAAAGAAAGAAAGAAAGAAAGAAAGAAAGAAAGAAAGAAAGAAAGAAAGGGAAGGAAAGAAAAGGAAAGAAAAGAAAAAAGAAAAGAGGGAGGAAGTTAATTCATTTCTTTGAGGTAAAGGTAGTATTTTAACAATGAGGAAAAAGTAAATATTTTTAAAGAGAATTAAGCAACAGATAAAATATTTTAATAAATTAATCTTACTATCAGCCTCCTAATTATTGCATCATGAAGTATTTCTTATACCAAGATGTTCCCCCAAAATGAAGAATGTTATTACTCTCTACTTATTGAGAGAAATGTGATGTACAACAATGTCTCGAAAGCTGGTTTAACATTTTGTGATAAAATGAAGGTCTGATTCTAATTTCAATTTATTTAGGTGCTTAGTTTTAATGGATATTATAGGTGAGCATATTCCTCACAAAAAGATCATAGATCCCAATGAAGTATGTATACAGATGGCTCTGGCACTAAGTCATATCTAGTTTTTCAGTTCCATTCAGCAATTGTACAAAGGTTTTTGCTAGAATTTAGATTAGCAATTTTCTGTCCTTGCTGATGTCAAGATAATTTTTCTTGCAAACAAATGGAAAATTGAAGGGTTTTGGGGGCACCTGGGTGGCTCAGTCAGTTGAGCGTCCGACTTTGGCTCAGGTCATAGTTTCATAGTTTGTGGGTTTGAGCCCCGCGTCAGGCTCTGTGCTGACAGCTCAGATTCTGTGTCTCCCTCTCTCTCTGCCCCTCCCCGGCTCGCGCTCTGTCTCTCTCTCCGTGCATCAAAAATAAATAAATGTAAAAAAAAGAAAGAAAGAAAGAAGGAAAGAAAGAAAGAAAGAAAGAAAGAAAGAAAGAAAGAAAGAAAGAAAAGTTAAGGGTGTTTATAATTTTAACCAATGGATTTTAGGCCCACTGAAAATTTTCATTTGGAAGATTTCAAAGGAGTTTTTAAGAATCCACAGAGGAGAATTTTAATTAGTGAACAAATAATTTTTGGCAAAAGAAAAGAAGTCATATTGATACAATGATGGAAAATTTCCAAGCCTTCTTTCCATGCTTTCTTTCTGGTATGAGCTCCTTTCTCGGTCATTGATGAAGTATCTCTTTTACCTTTAGTCGATCCTGTATGTGTATTCAAATATTTTTAGGAAGTGCTGGATAGCATACTGTGGACAACCCCTTGCCATTCCAAAAAAAAAAAAAAAAAAAGATCCGAAAATTTGGCCCGAGGCCAGATGATGGCAGAACGCAACTGTGGGAAGCTGGTTGAAGTCAGCGTGAGGCTGGTGACTTGGCTGACGGTAGTGTCAGGTGGAGAGGATTTGAAGGGACACACCAAGGTGTCTAATGCCAGTTGTAATGTATCAGAGTGAAAACCTTAGTCTTTACTGGCTGGTCACAGCTGGAGGGCAGTTAGTGAAAAAGAAGTTGTTTTCGTCAATTCACATTAAACACAAATTAAAAATAAAAAAGCAAATTGACAACAGTAAAAAAAAACAAAACACAAAAAACACCTTATCTCTAAATGTTATCACTAATATACAAGGGCTGCGTCATAGAATGTTCTTTAGTGTGTCTTAAATGGACGCTTCGTGCAGACTTTCTGCAACTTCTCTTTCTTTCTTCAGCTTGCTTTCAGTGTTTATTTCAGTACGATTTCATACGGATAAAAATGTTCTTTCGGTGAACACATGGTGATGTCTGGTCCAATTCTGTACCCCCTGGAGACAGCCCCGGTGGTAAGGGCTGACAGTGCAGATAATGACCAGGCTTATGGTGAACAGTTGAGGGAAGGAAAATAGTAGATCTTGCCAGACCACTGCGGTGTCTTCATTCTACTCCAAGCCTAATTTGAAATAGTGGCATCATTATAATTGATTCAGGGAAATGTGGTCTCAGCAGGTACTTAGGAGCAGGAAGAGGGGAGAGAAAACAAGCCAAGAGAAATAAAATCTGTTTTGTTTTTTTTTCCTATACCACCCATACTTTCATTTCAATTAGCTGAGTTTTTACCAAGTCAGAAATTATCAAATATCCAGAAACTTCAGAACACAGGACTGATGCGTATTGGGCCACATTTTCCACCTCTTACCAATAAGGTTTGCTGTAGCCATAATTGTGTTACTGTCCATTAGTTATCCATAGTTCTGGTACTTTGCCAAGTAAATTCAGTGATACCAGGTTCGTAAAAGAGATCATTTGTGAAACGATGTGGCTATCAGTTATTAGCATCATTTCACAGTTATAAAATTAACAAATGGCAAAGTATTAATCAAAACAAGAGTCAATAAATCCAATTTTAGACGGAGGTAAGGACCCGAGTACAATTAATCACACTGAGTTAACAACAAGCAGAGCTGAAATAAATGCTTGGGAAACCATTGGTTAAAAGAGAGCACGTGCTAAACGCAGTTGAAAGGCCAGCATAGACAAAAGCTAGGTTAGTATTTCAAAAATTCAAGTTCTATTTCTCTTCCGCATGTGCAAACATATGAAAGGAGAGGGAAAGGAGAGGCAGAAATTTCTGTTCAAGTGTTTAAAAATGATAGTAAATGAATGGGCACCTAGTTGTTGGTAACTTGTGCACTTTTTTATAAACATGATTCTTCTTTAAATGTATAGATTTCAGTTAGAATCTGTTATCTCTTCATTGGAAGCAACTGAAATCCTAACAACAACAACCATTATGTTCACACAAGGTAATTCCTTTAGAATGTTGAAAATAACCTTCGCCTGTAAAACTGTTCTTTGCCCCCTGGTGGTGAAATTATTATTATTCAAGTTTTTAAAAGTTAAAAGAGTCTAATTATGCAGTCTTGGCACTAAGAAATCCTTCCGTGGTGAACAAAAATAATAGAGAATTATGTATCGGAAGTAGAGAGAGATGACGCTGGGCCACTGGTGTGGTAAAATAATTTAAATTTCCCATATCCTCCCATTCGGAACTAAGTTTTCCTGAGTCTATCTCTATTTGTTTCCCCGTTGATCATACTGCTAATTTGGTATTATTTCAAAATTCTGCCTCCTCTTAATAAATTAAATCATGGGCACATGATTCCATGGGGCATGGATTCCAAATTCCATGGGGCATGGGATTTCTGTGCGTAAACTAATTCCTTAGCGATGGCCTGTTGGCCGAGGTGAACAGCAACTTTGTACTGTTTTTTCCTTTGTACTCCAATGTGGCATCACAAACAATATTAGGACTCTGGCAGAATGCCAAAACCAGGCTGTTCAGCCTGAAAGAGTAGATGATGAAGGGGTCTGTGAAAATTTTTCTTTTGCAGACTAATTGGAGCCTCTATGAGGAAAATACAATGATTGGTGTGCTTCAGCTGAATTGAGGAATCAATCGGAGAGAATTTATTTCTTCCTTGCTTGGCTAAAGGAAAAAGGGGAAAAACTGGTTTTCAAATTTTAAAGACTGACTCAAGTGAGTTACTAGAAAGCTTTGAAAAAAAATCAATGATAATCTTCAAATTGTAGAAGATGAGAGAAGAAAGAGATTTTAACATGGATTCTGTGGTGACACACTCAAGTCTATGTAAAGCGGAAAACCTCATTATCTGAAAATACAAGGCTACTTCAGGGTAAGACAATGACCAGTGACTCTTTAGGGACTAAATCATTGAATGTGAATATTTCCCCTTCCTTTTGTCCAGTTGGGTTACATGCTTTTAATTAGGTATCTATTGTATAACCTTAAGCCGGATTTAGCCCCAAAGTCATGAATAATGTTTTATAGAGTTGGAACAACAACAACAAAAAAAATTAAACTGGCTTTGAGAACCAGTCATTAAAGACAGTCTTGTCTCCCACCATTTTGGGCAAGCCAGTGTTGGATAATTTTCCGGTGAAGTGGGCAATCACCACCTAAGTTTAATAACAAATGATTTAAAAATAACATTTAAACATTTAAAGATTTATCTAGGAATCTTTAATACTAGGTAGATGGAGACTTCCCATAAAATGATAGTAACATTTGAGTAGCAGTCACTATTCTAGGCACTAATTACCTCACTGAGTTCCCACAAAAACCACCTTATGATTTTGGGAGTAGTATTATCTTAATTTTACAGATGAGGAAACTGTGAAACAAAGGTATCACCCAACAGGAGATCCAGGTGGTAGAACCAAGATTCAAATTTAATCAGTCTGGATCCAGAATCTGTGCTTTATATACTGTGAGATTATTAAATAGTGGGGCGCCTGGGTGGCTCAGTCGGTTGACCATCCGACTTTGGCTTAGGTCATGATCTCATGGCTCGTGGGTTTGAGCCCCGCATCAGGCTCTGTGCTGACCACTTGCTCAGAGCCTGGAGCCTGCTTCAGATTCTGTGTCTCCTTCTCTCTTTGTCCCTCCCCCACTCATGCTTTGTCTCACTGTGTTTCTCAAAAATAAATAAATTTTTAAAAAATTTAAAAAATAAAGTAAATAGTACATTATTCAGAGAAATGAAAACCATGTGTCAACATGTTACAAATAAATTTATTATTTACAATATGAAGAAACTCTGTATTTATTCATGAGGAACTTCCAAATGACTAAAGTTCAATACTGTAATTAAAAAGGAACTATTTTCCAAGGGGGTGCTTCTCCCAAGCATCTTGAACTTTTATCAATTTCAATATAAGTTTGTGGGTGTTATTTGGATAAACAAATTACTGAGTGAAGATAATGTTCCATTAAAGAGCAATGATATCGGGGCGCCTGGGTGGCTCAGCTGGTTAAGTGTCCGACTTCGGTTCAGGTCATGATCTCATGGTCTGTGAGTTCAAGCCCCACGTCGGGCTCTGTGCTGACAACTCCGAGCCTGGAGCCTGTTTCAGATTCTCTGTCTCCCTCTCTCCATGACCCTCCCCTGTTCATGCTCTGTCTCTCTCTGTCTCAAAAATAAATAAACGTTAAAAAAATTTTTTTTAAATAAAGAGCAGTGATATCTTAGAACTCAAGTCCTATATTTAAGAAATAGTTACAGGGGGGCAAAGAGAAAATGTCAAGATTTAATGAGAGCCAGACATTTCTAAATCATAGGATGAATAGGTCTAACTGCTAAATGGCAATTTTAAGAGAGGTTTGGGTTTTTACTATAATAGGTATTGTATTAATTCTGTTGGTAAGGTTAAGTCTGATCTTACCCAAAAGTGAGGAATAGACTACTAGATGGCTTATTTAAACCTCTTTGAGTCCTACTGATCTATGAAATCACCAGTACTCTTTCACACACACCCCCCGCTCGGAAAGCAGGGATTGTTATGATGTTCAAGTTCATGTACAACAAGATCATCACATAAATCACATAAATCTAGCTGTTTCTCTAGATTTCTCTGCTTTCCTCACTGCCAATGGCATATTTTTTTAAGACATTTCAGCCACACGCCATCACGATTACATCTTGAACCTTGTCAACACCAGAACCTGCAAACTAATGAAATTAAAAAAAAAAAAAACAAAACTTTTTTTGTATATGAGCTAATATGCACCCCACTCAGATTGCATAAGTACCATGTTGAAAACAATTAGGTGTCCTTGAGACCCTCACTCTGGGTTTATTTTGTGGTTTTTTATGTACCCCCTCATGTTGCACATTTAACTCATGAATTTTCTGTCTTCCCAAGACATTTAAGGCTTCAAATGGTCTTTAAAGTCACTACCTTCACTATGTCCCACAAGCTTTTCTACAGTTTGCCTATGATATACTAAGGTATGATTTGCTTTTTTGTTGTTGTTGTTTTTTGTTTTTTCATTTATCCTTTGTGGGATTTGCTGAGCTCATTGCATCCGTGGGGTTGTTTTTTCTTTTTAAGTAGCTTTATTGAGACATAATTTACCCATTCAAAGTATGCAGATCAATATTTTTTAGTACATCCACAGAGTTAATCAACTACAATCTAATTTTAAAACATGTTCATACCCCCTAAAAAAAATTCTGTACCTATTAATTGTCAATCCCCAACCTCCCCGACATCCAGTCGTAAGTAACCACTAACGTACTTTTTGTCTTTGTAAGTTTGCCTATTCTGGACATTTCATTTAAATGGAATCGCACAATATGTGGTCTTTTGTGATTGGCATCTTTCACTTGGCATAATGTTTTCAAGGTTCATTCATGTTATAGCATGTATCAATATTTCATTTTGTTTTATTGCTGAATAATATTCCATTGTATGGATATATCGCATTTGGTTTATTCATCCATCAGTTGATGGACATTTGGGTTGTTTCTAACTTTTGGGTTATTGTGAATAATACTGCCATGAGCATTTGGGTACAAGTTTTTGTGCAGCAAAACTTTTTTCATTTTTCTGGTACATAGGAGTAAAATTGTGTCATGTAGTAACTCTGTAGTTTTTTGAGGAACTGTCAAAGTGTTCCCAAAGGGCTTCATCAGTTTGCATTCCCACCAGCAATACAGGAAAGTTCTAATTTCTTCATATCTTCACTCATACTCTTTAGTATCTATTTGATTATAGCCATCCTACTGTGTGTAAGGCAGTGTCTCTTTTTAGTTTTGATTTGCATTTTCCTAATGGCTAATGATGTTAAGCCTCTTTCCGTGTACTTACTGCCATTTGTACATCTTCTTTGGAGAAATGTCTGTTCCAAATCCTTTGCTTGTTTAAAAAAAAAAATGTTGAGTTGTAAGAATTCTTTCCATATTCTGGATATAAGTCCTGTATCAGGTATATGATTTGCAAATATTTTCTCCCATTCCCTTGGTTGTCTTTCTGTTTTCTTGGGATAGTCTGTGACACAAAAGTTTCAAATTTCTATGTAGTCCAATTTATCTATTTTTTCTTTTGTCACATGCTTACGGTGTTGTATCTCAGGAGCCATTGGCTAACCAAAGGTCATCAAAATTTACCCCCATTTTTTCTTAGAAGAGTTTTATAGTTTTAGCTCTTACATTTAGGTATGATCCATTTTGAGTTAATTTTTTCATCTGTGGTTTTAGGTCTTTCTAGTTTTACAAAATAAATGACAACATTATTTTATTTTATTTTACAAAATAAATGTCTGTCTATGGTATTTTGTTATAGCAGCCCTAGCAGATGAAGACATCCCTGCTCTCGTACCTTTCAAAGGTAAGCCTCATGATGAAATTAAAATGTGATGAATTCAAGCATATACATTTTATTTTATTATTACTTTTTAAAATATTTTGTTTTTAATGTTTATTTTTGAGAGACAGAGTGAGAGCGGGAAGGGGCAGAGAGAGAGAGGGAGAGGGAGACACAGAATCTGAAGCAGGCTCCAGGCTCTGGGCTGTCAGCACAGAGCTTGACATGGGGCTTGAACCCATGAACTGTGAGATCATGACCTGAGCCGAAGTCGGATGCTTAACCAACGGAGCCACCCAGGCGCCCCAAGCATATACATTTTAAAGCAAGATATTCTTGCATTCGTTTATGACTATTTAAAAATTGTTTTAAGCTGTATACTAATAAAAGGATTTCTTAAGATTTACTTCCTAGATACTGTTTTTCTAACCTTTATCAAACATATTCTTACTGTAAGAGTGCAAGTAGTTTTATCATTCCCCTATTGAGCTTAACTTAACTGGCCAGGTCTAAGATGGGAAAAATGTAGTGTAAAATTTTCAAAACTGGGCAAGCATCCTGTTATACAAGAATTTTTTTGTTCCCTTCTACTTCCTCAACAAGAGTAGGGGGTTAGGGAAGAGAAGTGTGAGATGCCGAAGAAAATAAGGTTTCATGCAATAGAAAGCAATAGTGGTAGAGGAAAAGCATTTAAAAGATAGCGAACAGAAGCAACATAGGACTAGAAGGAAAGACACTGGTGGGAAAGAGAAAGGAGATTTTAAGCCTTTTTGTCTTTAAAAACATCTCAGTTGGGAAAGGAACCCCAATTAGAAATGGACTAAGTAGATAAACTGCACTTCCCTTAAGACCATGATTGCCCATTATTAATTCTACCAATCTGCCTATTTTATGGTATTTTGCCTGTAAATCTTCATTAGAAGTGTAGTTTTTGTGTTGGTCTGAATTCCATTTCTGCTCTACCTCTGTCATAAAGAACAATCTAGACAACGCACTAGATTTGCCCCTTCTATAATTTTATGTTGGCGGTATCATGAAATGCATGGAACAGGGGCCATAGTCAATAAATCAGTCTTCAAATATGTTCTTAGTTTTCAGTTTGGGAGGGGGACTAAAAACGTGGATGTTTCGCGGGAAATTTATAATTAGTATGGTCCAGGTACACGCGTGATGCCTATGTGCTTTAATCTGTGTGCTTCTCAGTGAGCGCGAGCTACAGAATGGCTTTTCTCACAGGCCCCGATCTGGGGCGCCCGGCTTCCCTACTTCCGGCTCCGCCCACCCACCCGCGGTTGCTAGGAGACGTGATGTCACCGGAAGCGAGGCCTGGGATTGGCTGAAGCGAGGGGAAGCCTCTCCTCCTCGGCAACCACGGCGCCCGGCGTTGGCTTCACAGCTGTTTGTAGGCCTAGGGGTGAGGGTCTGCGGAAGGTAGAGCCTCCTGCGGCCCCGCCCGCCCTCCCGCCGCTGAATCCGCAGGCTCCTGCCGCCCTGCCTCGCCCAGCTTTGCCCTGCCGCTGGGGCGGACCGCCGGGCGGGCTTCTCCGGTGCGGCTGCCCGTGCTTCTGACTGACAGGCACTGTTCCCACAGCCCGTGGAGCCCGCCACGTCCCCGGTCTCGGCCGACGGCACATTGAGGCGGGTGACCTTTCCGAGCCCAGCGCGATGACGGCTACCTGCTCCCGGCTGGCCCGGCTTCCTCGGCGCCGCCGGCGTCGGCTTGTGCGGTTCCCGCCGCCGCCGCCGCCACTACTGTTGCTGCTGCTGCTGCTGCTGGCGGCTGTAGGGCCGGCACACGGCTGGGAGAGTGGAGACCTGGAGTTATTTGACTTGGTGGAGGAGGTGCAGCTCAACTTCTACCAATTCCTCGGAGTGGAGCAGGTAAGCGGGGCCGCCGGCCGGCCCAAATGCTGCGCTTCCTTTGGCCGCTCGAGGAAAGAAACGTGCAGGTCGGGGCGGAAGGGAGGGGGCGGGGAGGGCTTTGACCCGCTTTCCTCGGAGGGAGCCGGGCACCGCGGCCAGGGCTTGGTTAGCCTGGGTTCTGGCTGTCCTCCTCTGCTCGGCCCACCGGGGTCTCTTCGGAACCCTGACCGCACGATTTGTCCCCCTCCCCCAGTTCCTCTTCGCCGTGCTCCTCTTGAGTTCCGGTCTCAGTGACAGGTTGGACGGTGCCCCTGGGCTGGTGATACCTTCTCTTTCCTCTGCCATTCTGCGGAGGATCCTTCCACCCAGCTGTGCTGGAGGAAGAAGGAAGAGTGGTATAAGTAGACCTTTGACACCTTTCCTTTCTTGGCCCCTGAATGTGGAAAGAAAGTCATGTCTCCCCTAAATTTTCACCTACCCGGTTACACTTTTTATTTTAGCTGCTGCCTTGCTTCTTCCTTTCCGGGAAGATTGGGAATGCATTTTGGTTGGCGTCCGTGCGGCAGAAGTTTTTCTTGCACTGTACTTTGGACTTTTTAGCCTGTTGGATAGGGGTGCGTATCACAATTTGGAAACCTGGAGGATCTTGAAACCTCCACCGTGTTGGTCCTGGAATTAGATTAGAGGGAGCTATTAAGTTTTCTGGGCATTGGAGGCGCTTTGGGTGCTACAGGAAGAGAGAAGCCCAACCAGTAGCACAGGATTGTTTTCTTTCTTTTTCTCTTCCTTTTCTTTTTTAGCTTGAGACTAACTTGTAAGGTCCGTTTGTTGATCTTTACTCCTACCTTGGGAGTCGTGAGTGAGCTTGTATATCCAATCTCTATCTGAAACCTACTGTCAAATAAAATGACATTTCACTGATTTAAGGATTATGGGGTGAAAGACAGGATTTCACACGATCTGACTGAACCCTTCAAAAAATGCTGTGAATAGTTACGTGGGTTAAAAAAAAAATAAGGTTTACCAATAATTGTCATCAGGTACACTTCGACTAGATATGAAACGTACATTTTCCTCCTATAGGTTATCATAAATTTGTATGACCTGTTGAACTTAACACTAAATGGAAATTTACGTTTAAATGAAATGTAATGGAATATAAAATTTTGCCATGCCGCCGTGATTTTAACGATTTCATTTGTGTAAGAGTTACAAAGCGTAAGCATTCACACTTCAGATTCTTACATGCAAGTAATTCATTATCTTCACTTGGTGCCAGTTCCTACTTATGGAGACAAAATATACCTCATTTTCAGAGTAAATGATCATACAATATGTTTAAAAATCTTTGGTGAAAATATAACTCTGAAGACTTTTAAGAATGCCTTAAAAATCAAGAATATTTTTTAGAATTTATCATGATTGGTTAAACTCTGTACAGGGTTATATATAACCTGTTATACGTAACCTGTCCAAAGTTATTGAAGATGCTTTCCAGTTACTTAAGGAAAATTAAGCCCCTTTAAAAGAATACAGAAATTTAGTAGCAGTAGTTTAAAATTTAGATTATATAATCTAGCTTGCATGTGAACCCTCATAGAATTTTCATTTATAGTTTCATGCAGTTTAATTTCAGAGTTAATTAGGCAGTGTGAACAACCAGAGCACTTAACTATATCGGCAAAGATGGGAAAATAAAGAAGCATAGATAATCAAGAAGATTCTATGTGAAGGTAGAATTTGAAAAGAAGGATCCTGAAAATTGTTTTCATCTGTGTTTCTCTATCTAGTTGTGTTGAAATTGGAAAGAATGACAGAAGAAATTTTATTCTACCCAAGCAGAGACACTGATTGGAAGAAGTTCCTTACATTACATTGAATCTTAACGTTCTTGGAAGACTTTCAGGGGACCAGAAGTTTGGTAGAGACAAATGTAGCCTCTTTTCGGTCCTGAATGTGTAATTCTCAGAGCCAGTCGATCTTTTGGTGACTAACCAGACATGAGGGACCAGGACAAAGTAGATAGGTTACTCAGAGTTGCAACCTGGCTGTATACACTCATCAGTTTTGTTGTCTATTCAACAGAGATTTATTTGGTGCCCGCTGAATTTTAAGCACTAGTCTAGTATATAAAACAAACCCCCCTAGCTTCATGAAACTTACTTTTTAGTAGGGGCGGGGGGGGGGGGGAATTAATGGTAAACGGCCAAACAAGTAAATATAAATGTCAGGAGGTCAGAAAAGGCCTCTGAAGGAGGAAGGGAGTGAGTCATGTTCACAAGTTGGGGAAGAACATTCAAGAAAGGCAGGCCATAAATGCTAAGACCTTGAAGCAAGAGCATGCATGATGTTTGAGGAATAGCAAGGCAGCCAGCGTGGCTGGAGCAGGGTGAACCAGGGGGACGGTAATAGGAGATGAGATCAGAGTCATGGACTTTGGCTATTACTTATAAGTAGGTTGAGGATCCATGTTGGAGAGTTGAACAGAAGAGGTACATGATTTGACTTAAATTTCAGAATGATTGTCACGTTGAGGATCGTTTGTATATATGTCGTTTCTTAGTGGGATACTTTGTGGTATGGAATGTAGGAATGAATCTGGTCACATTCTGGATTTAATTTGAACAAAGTGCTGACAGAATTTTACTGATTGTTTGAATGTGGGATATGAGAAAGAAAAAGTTGAGGATAATTCTAAAGCTTTTGGCCTCAGTAACTAAATAAAATACTTGTCTAACTGCAGGTGCTATCTACTGAGACGGAGAAGCCTGGTATAGAAGCAGGTCTGGTTGGGGGAAAATCAGAAATTTGGCTTGGGTCATGCTAAATTTAAGGTGTCTTTTAAACATTCGAGTGGACCTGGCATATAGACAGTTGGTTATGTAAGTCTGGAGTTACCAGGAAAAAGTTCCAAACTTTGAGTCAGGGAGAGGTGGGAGAACCAGCAAAGGAGATGGAGAAGGACCAGCCAGTGAAGGAGGAGGCAAACCAAGAAAAAGATGGTCTCTTTCAAGTCAAGTAAAGAGAGTATTTTAAAGAGGAGAAAATGATCAAGTGGGAGAAATGCTGATGTAATTAAAATAAGGTGAGTTCGGAGAATTGACTGTTGAATATGACAGTGTGGAGACCATTGGCTACCTCAGCAGGAGCTGTTTGGGTGTGGTGGTGAGATCAATAGCCTGGTTAGATTGGGTTTAGGAGAGAAAGAAGGGCAAGAATTGGAGACGGTCAATATAAATTGTTTTTTGTGATATCCATATGCCAATTAGAAGCCAGGGGTGTTAGAGACTGAATGTAGCATCCATTTTATCCCCTTTTCCACCAGCTCTAGAATAGTTGGCTCAGTCACTCTCTAAACTCTGTAATTGGAATGACTGATGACTTTTAGAACTTGACTAGGCCAGTTTCTGACTTATAACCTTGGACAGTTAGTTGCCTCATTTTTTAGGACAAATGGTATGGTATCTTTATTTACTTCATAGTTAGGTACATAGTCGACACTTAAATATTATCTTGTATAGAAATGTGCAGAGATGGAAGGAGAAGAGTTGTGAAAAGAGAAACTTTTGATTGGAAGCAGTACCATAGCCCATTTTACAGTGAAACTGTAGTTATAAATGTTTTTAAAAACCTTTTTTTATTTTCATCAAAACACTTGTGAAAGTGAGTTCTATATTAATGAGTGTGAGAAATGATTCCTGTGTTTTAAGTTTTTATTTAAATTCCAGCTAGTTAACATACAGTGTAATATTAATTTCAGATGTACAGTTTAGTGATTCAACACTCCACAACACCCGATGTTTATCACAAGTGTGCTCCTTAATCCCCATCACCTGTTTAAACCATCCCTCTACTCACCTTCCTTCTGTAACCATCACTTTGTTCTCTATAGTTAAGAGTCTGTTTCCTGCTTTCTCTCTTTCTCTTCCCCTCCCCCCCACTATGACCATTTGCTTTGTTTCTTAAATTCCACAGATGGGTGAAATGATCTGGTATTTGTCTTTCACTGACTTACTTCACTTGGCATAATACTCTGTAGCTCCATCCATGTTGTTGCAAATGACAAGATTTCATCCTTTTTTATGGCTGAGTAATATTCCTCTGTGTGTGTGTGTGTGTGTGTGTGTGTGTGTGTGTGTGTCTCACATCTTCTTTATCCATTCATCAGTCATAGACATTTGGGCTCTTTCCACAATTTGGCTGTTATAGATAATGCTGCTATGAGCATCTGGGTGCAAGTATCCTTTTGAATTAGTATTTTTGTATTCTTTGGGTAAATACCTAGTAGCGCAGTTGCTGGATCATAGGGTAGTTCTATTTTTAACTTTTTGAGGACCTTCCATACTGTTTTCTACAGTGGCTGCACCAGTTTGCATTCCCACCAGCAGTGCAAAAGAGATCCTCTTTCTCCGCATCCTCGCCAACGTCTGTTGTCTGAGTTGTTAATGTTAGCCGTTCTGACAGGTGTGAGGTGGTATCTCATTGTGGTTTTGATTTGTATTTCCCTGATGATGAGTGATGTTGAGCATCTTTATATGTGCCTGTTGGCCATCTGGATGTCTTCTTTGGAAAAATGTCTTTTCATGTCTTCTGCCCATTTTTTAATTGGATTATTTGGGTTTTTGGGGGGTTGAGTTTAATAAGTTCTTTATATATTTTGGATACTAATCCTTAACTTAATATGTCATTTGCAAATATCTTCTTCCCTTCTATAGGTTGTCTTTTAGTTTTGTTGATAAATTCTTTAGTTGTACAGAAGCTTTTCATTTTGATAAAGTCCTAATGGTTTATTTTTGCTTTTATTTCACTTGTCTCAAG
This sequence comes from Panthera uncia, assembly GCF_023721935.1. Classification (NCBI taxonomy): domain Eukaryota; kingdom Metazoa; phylum Chordata; class Mammalia; order Carnivora; family Felidae; genus Panthera; species Panthera uncia. Next base: position 19,983,161 of record NC_064809.1, on the reverse strand, counting down.
AGACATATCTAGTAAGAAGTTGCTACAGCCGATGTCAAAGAGGTTACTGCCTGTATTCTCCTCTAGGATTTTTAATGGGTCTTACATTTGGGTCTTGAATCCGTTTTGAATTTATTTTTGTGTATGGTGCAAGAAAGTAGTTTAGTTTCATTCTTTTGCATGTTGCTGTCCAGTTTTCCCAACACCATTTGTTGAAGAGACTCTTTTTTCCATTGGATATTCTTTCCTGCTTTGTTGCATATTAATTGCCCATATAGTTGTGGATTCATTCCTGGGTTTTCTGTTCCATTGACCTATGTGTTTATTTTTGTGCTAGTACCATATTGTCTTGGTCACTACAGCTTTGTAATATGACACAAAGTCCAGAATTGTGATGTCTCTAGCTTTGCTTTTCTTCTTCAGGATTGCTTTGGCTATTAGGGGTCTTTTGTGGTCTCATACAAATTTTAGGATTGTTTGTCCTAGCTCTGTGAAAAAATGCTGGTGTTATTTTGATAGGGATTGCATTAAATATGTAGGTAGCTTTGGGTAGTGTAGGCTTTTTAACAATATTTGTTCTTCCACTCCATGGGCATGGAATGTCTCCATTTCTTTGTGTCTTTTTCAGTTTCTTTCAACAGTGTTTTATTGTTTTAAGAGTCTTTCACCTCTTGGGTTAGGTATATTCCTAGGTATCTTATGGGTTTTGGTGCAGTTGTAAATTGGATTGATTTCTTGGTTTTTCTTTCTGCTGCTTCATTATTGGTCTATAGAAATGCAACATATTCCTGTGCATTGATTTTCGTATCCTGAGACTTTACTGAATTCATGTATCAGTTCTAGCTATTTTTTGGTGGAGGCTTTCGGGTTTTCTATGTTAGTCATATCATCTGCAAATAGTGGAACTTTTACTTCTTCCTTACAGATTTAGATGCCTTTATTTCTTTTTGTTGTCTGATTGCTATGACTAGGATTTCCAATACTTCATGTTTTGTTTTTAATGTTTATTTATTTTTGAGACAGAGAGAGACAGAGCATGAGCAGGGGAGGGTCAGAGAGAGAGGGAGACACAGAATCCGAAGCAGGCTCTAGGCTCTGAGCTGTCAGCACAGAGCCTAACGCAGGGCTCAGACTCACGGACTGTGAGATCATGACCTGAGCCGAAGTGGGACGCTTAACCAACTGAGCCACCCAGGCGCCCCCCAATACTTTGTTAAATAACCCTGGTGGAGGGGACATCCTTGTCTTGTTCCTGACCATAGAGAGAAAACGCTGTTTTTCTCCACTGAGGATAGTATTAGCTGTGGGTTTTTTGTATATGACCTTTATGATGTTGAAGTATGTTCCCTGTAACCTACTTAGTTGAAGGTTTTTATCATGAATAGATGTACTTTGTCCAGTGCTTTTTCTGCATATACTGAAAGGATCATATGGTTCTTATCCTTTCTTTTATTAATGTGGTATATCACATGGGTTAATTTGCAAATATTGAACCACACTTGCAGCCTAGGAATAAATCCCACTTGATTGTGGTAAATGATTCTTTTAATGTGCTATTGGATTTAGTTTGGTAGTATTTTATTGAGATTTTCTGTATGCATGTTCATTAGGGATATTGGCCTATAGTTTTATTTTTTTTTTAATGTTTTTATTTATTTTTGAGACAGAGAGAGACAGAGCATGAGCAGGGGAGGGTCAGAGAGAGAGGGAGACACAGAATCTGAAGCAGGCTCCAGGCTCTGGGCTGTCAGCACAGAACCCAACGCGGGGCTCGAACTCACAGAGTGTGAGATCATGACCTGAGCTGGAGTTGGACGCTCAACTAACTGAGCCACCCAGGTGCCCCTGTAGTTTTCTTTTTTTAGTGGAGTCTTTGTCTGGTTTTCATATAAGGGCAATGCTGGCCTCAGAATGAATTTGAAAGTTTTCCTTCCTTTTCTATTTTTGGGAATAGTTTGAGAGTAAGTATTAACTCTTTAAACATTTGGTAAAATTTGCCTGTGAAGCCATCTAGCCCTGGACTTTTGTTTATTGGGAGATTTTTGATTACCGATTCAATTTCTTTGCTGGTTATTGACCTGTTCACGTTTTCTATGTGTTTCTTCCTGTTTCAGTTTTGATACTTTATATGTTTCTCGGAATTTATCTATTTCTTCCAGGTTGTCTAGTTTGTTGGCATATAGATTTTCATAATACTCTCTTATAATTGTTTGTATTTCTGTGGTGTTGGTTGTTATTTCTCCTCATTGTGATTTTATTTACTTAGGTCCTTTCTCTTTTCTTTTTGGTAAGTGTGGCTGGGGATTTATCAGTTACTTTTTTTTAAAGAACAACTTCCTGGTTTCATTGATCTGGCCTATCATTTTATTTATTTTATTTTATTATTATTATTTTTAGTTTCTATATCATTTATTTCTGCCATAATCTTTATTATTTCCTTCCTTCTGCTGGTTTTAGGCATCGTTTGTTGTTCTTTTTCTAGCTCCTTTAGGTACAAAGCTAGACTGTTTATTAGCTTTTTATCTATATTGCTATATACTTCCCTCTTCGGACCACTTTTGCTGCATCCCAAAGATTTTGGACTGTTGTGTTTCTGTTTTCATTTGTTTCCATGTATTTTTTAAATTTCTTCTTTGATTTTCTGGTTGACCCATTCATTATTTAATAGTATGTTGTTTAACCTCCATGTATTTGTGGTCTTTCCAAATTTTTTCTTGTGATTGTTCTCAAGTTTCATAGTGTTGTGGTCAGAAAATATGCATGGTATGATCTCTATCTTTTTTGTACTTGTTGAGGTTTAATTTGTGACCTAGTATGTGATCTACACATCCCATCTACACTTGAAAAGAATATGTATTCTGCTGTTTTAGGGAGGAATGTTCTGAATATATCTGTTAAGTCCATCTGGTGTAGTGTGTCATTCAAAGCCATTGTTTCCTTGTTGATTTTCTGTTTAGATTGTCCGTCCATTGATGTAAGTAGAGTATTAAAGTCCTCTACCATTATTGTATTATTATCTATTATTTATTATCTATTTCCATTACGTATGTTATTGTTTTATGTATTTGGGTCCTTCCATATTGGATGCATAAATATTTACAATTGTTATATCTTTTTGTTGGATTGTCCCCTTTATCATGGTACAGTTCTTATATACAGTTCTTATAACTCTTGTTATAGTCTTTGTTTTAGAATCTAGTTTGTCTGATATTAGTATTGCTACTCTGGATTTTTTTTTTTTTTTTGACATCCATTTGCATGGTAAATGTTTTTCCTTCCCCTCACTTTCAATCTGCAGGCGTCTTTATGTCTAAAATGAACCTCTTGTAGGCAGCATGTAGCTGGGTCTTGGTTTTTTTATTTTTTGTTTTTGTTTTTTTTAATCCATTCTGATACTCTATCTTTTGATTGAGGCATTTAGTCCATTTGCATTCAGAGTAGTTATTGATAAATATGTATTTAATGCCATTTTATTACTTGTTTTGTCATTGTTTATGGAGATTTTCTCTGTTCCTTTCTTGTCTTTGTCACTTTTGGCCTTTCCTTTCAGATAGTCCCCTTTGGTCTTTCCACTCAGACAGTCCCCTTTAATATTTCTTGCAGGGCTGGTTTAGTGGTCATGATTTCCTTCAGATTTTGTGTATCTGGGAAAATCTTTATCTCTCCTTCTATTCTGAATGTTCTTGGCTACAGACTTTTCCCATTCAGTGCTTTGAATATATCATGCCACCCCCTTCTGGCTTGCCAAGTTTTGGTTGAGAAATCTCCAGTTAGGCTTATGGGTTTCTCTTGTAAGTTAGGGATTTATTTTGTCATGCTGCTTTTAAGATATTTTCTTTATAAAAATTTTTCTTTATCACTATATTTTGCAAATTAAAATAAGTTTATTTTTGAGAGAGAGAGAGAGAGTGAGGGAGGGGCAGAGAGAGGAAAGAGAGAGGATCCCAAGCAGGCCCCCCACTTTAAGTGCAGAGCCCGATGTGGGGCTCAGACTCACGAATCTGTGAGACCATAACCTGAGCTGAAATCAAGAGTTGGACACTTGCACTCAGCATGAGCATCCCATATATTTTGCAAATTTAATTATAATAGGTCTTGGTGTTGGCCAGCTTTTGTTGATTTTGATGGGAGTTCTCTGTGCCTCCTGGATGTGTGTGTTTCCTTCCCCAGACTAAGGAAGTTTTCAGCTATTTTTTCCTCAAATTTTCTGCCCCCTTTTATCTCTCTTCTTCTGGCACTCCTGTGATATGAATATTATTACATTTGGTGGAGTCACTGAGTTCCCTAAGCCTATTCTTGTGTTCCATAATTATTCTTTCTCTCTTTTGTTTAGCTTCATTATTTTCCATTTCTCTGTCTTCTATATCATTTATTCATTCTTTTGCTTCTTCCGGCCTTGTGTTCATCGCATCAAGCCTTTTTCCAGTCTCAGTTATTGCAGTTTTTCACTTCTGACTGATTCTTTTTTAACTCTTTTATCCCTGTGGTTGGTAAGGGTCTCCCTGAAGTCTTCGTGTCTCAAGCCCAGCTGAAATGATTACTGTGTTTTAAGTAACATCATAGTATTCTGTTTTAAGAGCTAAATGTTTGGATTTCTAACTTATATTTACTGAAATTTTGAAGAGTGTCATTAGGACTTAATTAGAAACTTAATCTAGAATTTGGATCTCATTAAAATCCTTGTTAACATTAAATTAGGTAGAGGGGAGCCTGGGTGGCTCAGTTGGTTAAGTGTCCAGCTTAGGCTCAGGTCATGATCTTGTGGTTTGTGAGTTTCAGCCCCACGTTGGGTTTTGTGCTGACAGCTCAGAGCTTGGAGCCTGCTTGAGATTCTGTTTCCCTCTTTCTCTGCCCGTCCCCCACTCATGCTCTGTCTCTCTCTGTCTCTCAAAAGTAAATAAAAACATTTGAAAAAGGTAAGTAAGGTTAGGATTCAACAATTCATTTAGTAGGTGTTTCTGCTTAATATCATCCATGAACTGCAATCTCATTTGTAATGGGGCATGTTGCAAAAGCAAGGGTATGCCACATTCTACATTTCTGGTTACAGAGAATATGTGTTTCATTATTAGACACCCATTTTAGTGCCAGTGAGGCAGTAAGCATAAAGTTCTGTGTAGCTACACAGTCAGCTAATAGAATTTGAGTTGTTAAAGGTAAAGAGTAATTGTTGAGGATAAGAGTCTGAGGTTAAGAATTAAATAAAGGGTATCATAGTGTAAACAGCAGTATTAAAATGGAAAAGAAGCAATATTAAAATGCTGCTGAGTGCAAACACTAAATTCTAAGAGGGAATAATTTCCTTAAACAAATTCTGGAACACACACAACTCCTGATTATTAAAGTCACAATAATTTTAAAAAGCTACTTTACTGAGTCTTTACTGTGGCATGTATAATGAGCAGTAGTCAAAACAAGTTAAGACCGGAAAGATCATTGTCATTTACTGGGAAGGTCCAAAGAGATCATAGGGAAATCATAGGGTACATCTACATGCCTACGAAGGAAGGTAGAGACTTCTTATTTCCAGTCAATTTTTAAGGACTTTATTCATGCCACATTAAAATGGATCAAGATAAGGATACTATCCCATGACCATTTATACATTATACGTTTATACATTACCAGGAAGCCTCTGACTTTTTGTAATTAAAAAATATTGCAGGGGCGCCTGGGTGGCTCAGTCGGTTGGGCGTCCGACTTCAGCTCAGGTCACGATCTCGCGGTCCGTGGGTTCGATCCCCGCGTCGGGCTCTGGGCTGATGGCTCGGAGCCTGGAGCCTGCTTCTGATTCTGTGTCTCCCTCTCTCTCTGCCCCTCCCCCGTTCATGCTCTGTCTCTCTCTGTCTCAAAAATAAATAAAACGTTAAAAAAAAAAATTAAAAAAAAATATTGGAAATCTTATATGACCACACTTTTAGTTAGCAGATAAAAAATTAGTATTTAGGTTCTTTTCTGACTTTAAGTGGTGTTTTGGTTAATAGTTGGTTTCTAAATTCGATTTGAGAAAGATAACATGTACGTATAATGTAGCTGGAAATTGTGATTTTACTTGTAGAGATTATATCATATCTTACGGTATTTTTTAATGGATCTTTAATTTATGATGGGAAATAGACTTCTTGTGTTTAAAGCATTTTAGCTTAGACATTTAAATGACTGCCATGCTGTGTAAGATCTGTAGTAGTTCACAGAATTAATGTGTGACTTTTTATATCATGCCTTTAGAAGTAGCATATGAGGTTTAACTTAGAGTAAATTAGATTGATCTTAAATTAGTTGTGGGAAGTGTCAGAGGTCTTCAGTAATGCTGCCATCTCTCAAACTATTGTTGAAACCACTTATTTTGAATCACCTTCAAAGCCTGCAGCATATTTGGCAGATTATTCTCATTAGTGGTAAGTTTTTAAGATGGATTTGATTTTTAGCTATACCTAATAGTCATTTGGAGCTAAGTTCAGTGACTAAATTGGGTTAGCAAGCTTGGCTAAATACAGTTTGGACTGATAAAAAGATCTGAATATAAATTTAATGTAAGATTCATAAACTGATTTAAGGACTGTTCTCAAAGAAGTGTTCCAGAGAAGTTTGGAGCAATATCTACATGAAGTAAATCCATATAGCCTTACAAAGTAACAATGTATTCTAGTAAATGACTTTTAGAATGCTTATTACTTTGTGGGTAGAAAATTTTTAAAAGATTTTCACCTACAGGAGAAAAATATATAAAGATTGCCTTAATTTTAGAGAGGTAGAAAAATAGAGCTAGAAGAAAATAATTCGCCTGCTTTTAGTATTAAGCATTCATATAATACTCATATAATGCTTCTATAACAAAGCTTGTTACAGCAGAGTGGCAGAGGAATCAGAGTTAAGTGTTAGGGATAGGGACAATAGCTGGCAATACCACTGAGGTGAAAAAAGTAGGAAATACATGGCGGGGGGCGGGGGGGGGGGGAATGTGGAAAAATGCATAAATTACAAATAAAAATGGTGATGGCGTAATATCTCCATCTTGTGGCCTTCTTTGGATATTGTCAGTAAAAATGTTGAGGGGTTGTGTTTTCACAACCGTAGGCATAAGTAAAAATAAAATTTGAGTCAGGTGAAAATAAAACATGGGTCAGAGATTTTTGCAGTGTTTTGGGTGAACCTTTAAAATCAAGCTTCCCAACTGGTGTGCTACAAGCAACTGTGCTTAGATAATGGTGTTTTCCCTTGGGTGGCCTTAACAGTTTACTCCAATGTGTCTTTACAAATACAATTTTCTGTGAAATGCCATGAAATAAGAAAGATTGGAAAAGCACTGTAAAGGCACATAGCTCTCATGTTTTTCTTCCAGGGGAAAATTTGTAAGCCTGTGTGTGTGTGTGTGTGTGTGTGTGTGTGTGTGTGTGTGTGTGTGTATGCAGATATGCACACACATACGTACGTATAATAGATGTGTAACATTCGCCTTACTAAAATCTTTGCTGTACTAAAGATCCTTATTTAGCTCTCATAGATGCAAAAGCATTATTTATTGTATCAGTGTGAAAATCTGAATATTAAAGGAATCAGTAAGTCTTTGACGAATTTGTGTCCTTCAGATACTTGGTTACTTACTCATTCTTAATCATGGAATAACCATTAAACATTGCCATGGTTTGCAGTAACACAAAGAATTTGTACCAATCCTCTGTGTGAAGGGAATACAAATAACTTTGGATATATAAATATAAAAATTCTGAGTAGGAGTGCCTGGGTGGCTCAGTCGGTTAAGCATCTGACTTTGGCTCAGGTCATGATCTCGTGGTCCGTGAGTTCGAGCCCCGCGTCGGGCTCTGTGCTGGCAGCTCAGAGCCTGTAGCCTGTTTCACATTCTGTGTCTCCCTCTCTCTCTGACCCTCCCGCGTTCATGCTCTGTCTCTCTCTGTCTCAAAAACAAATAAACGTTTAAAAAAATTTTTAAAAAAATTCTGAGTAGCCTAAAGTAATATTTGTGACATTGGGAGATAGGTAATATTTTACTTAAAAATCCTGACCTATATTTCAAACTTTTGGCATTTGACACTTTTTCAAGCCACTGATCCCTTAGAGCAGCACTGTGCAATAGATATATAATATAAGCCACATATGGAATTTTATATTTTCTGAAAGCTACATTTAAAAAGTAAACAAGGGGGCGCCTGGGTGCCTCAGTCGGTTAAGCGTCCGACTTCAGCTCTGGTCATGATCTCGTGGTTCGTGGGTTTTAATCCTGCGTCAGGCTCCATGCTGACAGCTCAGAGCCTGGAGCCTGCTTTGGATTCTGTGTCTGTCTCTCTCTCTGCCCCTCCCCTGCTTGCACTCTGTCTCTCTCTAAAAGAAAAAACATTAAAAAAATTTTTTTAAGTGAAAAAGAAACATTAAAATAATTTTAATAGTATCTTAATCCAGTGTATCAAAAATATTTTAACATGTAATCACATTTTAAATGATCATTAATGAGATAGTTCACATTGTGGCTTTTTACTGTCTTCAAAATCTGGTATGTATTTTACACTTATACTTCTATTATACTTCAGATACTAAATTTTGATAGAAAATACTTGATCTGCATGAGGTTTCATAAAATGTACAGCTAACAAGTAGATTCATGTACTCATTTTTCCAAGCATCCTTAAAAGCTTTCCAGTAACTGAATCAAATACATTTTAAATTTAAATGTAAATTAATCAAATAAAATTATAAATTTGGTTTCTGCATTGTAACAGCATGTTTTAAGTGCTCAAATGTGGCTAATGGCTACCACTTTGGAAAGCGCAGGTTTAGAGAATTAGCATTTCTGTGTTGTAGAGATAGATTTAAATATTTTTGGATAAAATCACTAATTACTACTTCCATTTTGTCAGGATATAGTTTGTAGTTTTCTTTTTTTCTTTCTTTCTTTTCTTTTTTTTTTTTTTTTTTTTGCATTTTAACTGAGCATAGTTTTTGTTGCTTTATTTTGTTTTTAGATTGTTTGAGTTGTGCTAAATCTCATTTTCCTAGTTAGTTATCTGTACATTTTTCCATTCTTTTCTTTGGCCTATAAAGGCTATCAGTATAGTCGATGCTGCTTTTCTAAGGACAGTGGGTTCTGAACGTCCATGCATAGAGGCCTGCCTACTAATAAGGGTGTTTTAAAGTAATCAATCTAATTCAAATTGGTTATTTACTTTTGCTGATTTGCCTGTTTGATAATTCTTCAAGTATTATTAACTTAATGGATTGTCTTCAATGTTGCTTTAACCAGGAATTCACCAGTGTTCTGTAATTTTAACCTTTGCTCATTCTTTCTATTTATGTTGAAACTCATCCATCAAATATGTTGCTAGCTATGAAACAGTCACTGTATTCTCTACTGGCATCTATTTTGATTATTTTGTCTTTTTATTAAACGGTTTTCAAAGGAGATTTCTAGATGCACCTCTGTTCGTTTGCCAGTATTTTGGCTCTTTAAATATCAATCAGAGATTCCAAGTAACCCTGTTTTACTAGATGCCTCTGCCTCCTCTACATAGTTCCTAATAAGTATTGCTTTCCTTTAGACTGCATAATTAATTGCTGATCTTTTTGACTTTACCTTTTGTAATTTCATACACAGTTGAGGAAAAGAAGTAGATCTTAATGTTGATGATTCTCATATCTAGCTATTGTTGTTTTAAATAATCTTGGTACAAGAAGGAAATTACACTGAGGTCAGAGATGTTAAGAATTCTATGTTGAGTGAAAAAAAACCAACAAAAACAAAAATGAAAAAACCAATAATAGAATCCTGAAGTTGGAAGAGATCTCACCAGTATCTAACCTATTTCCTCATATAGGACTCTCTTCTATAGGTCTCCCAACAGATGGTCACCCACCCTGTTTTATTTATGTCTAACAGTGGGGTTATGAAACAACCTGTTAAGTTTTTAGATAATAGTACTCAGTGGAAATGTTGTTATGTAAAGCCAAAATCATAATTCTTATATCTAATTTCAGCTTCATTTGCATTTTTCCTTTGGAGCTCCCCTGAATATATATTCCCTCTAAATTATTGCTCTGAAATGCCTTAAAATAAAGTGCACAAGGAAAATAGTTATTTGTTGATTCTCTCTACAATCGTAGGGTTACTTAAAAAAACACATACACACAATTCTTTGTATGTCAATTATACCTCAATAAAGCTATTACAAAGAAAATATACAGGCAACCTTGGGGTCTTCTTGTTTTCATGGTCTTTAGATATGTACCACATCCACCCTAGAGAAGACCTAAGCCACCATAGTTATGTTCTCTTGGAATTACATCCAGCATGATTTGAGATGACTATAAATGATTTGCTGGGCTCATCAAAGTCAGCAACAGAAAATTTCTAAAAGTTGAAAACATGATATGATTTGGGGAATGCCAGCCTTGATAATATGGACCACAAGATTAATTTAATTAAAATTGTACCCAGACGTTGTTACAGAGTCCTAAAGCAGGACCCATGTGTGCAGTTGTGCGGGTTGTGTGTCTACTTCAGACTTCCTATCATTGTGATACAAAAATCTTTTAGACTTGGAGATTATTATAAAGAACTACACATAGGTAGTTCAACTTGAAGGAAGTAGTTTCTCTTTCATGATTAAAATGTTATTTTTCTTTCAATAGTATTTTAGTTTTTAAGTTCATCTTGAGTGGGAGTTTCTCCTTTCTATGCAGCCCTCCCTAGGGGCTTCGCTGTGGCTTTTACTCCTATAGGCAGCTTAGGGCTCCCTCCTGAGGTTATATTAGGGCCACTGCAGATCCAGCTACCAGCCCTGCGGATCGCTTGCCCTGGTCTCCGCTGCGGGGCTGAAACCATGGCGTCTTACCATCTAGGATACGTGATATTTTATAAGTCGTAGCCTCAGGTAGTCGCCTTTTCACTTTTTACCTTTTTCCCCCCACAGGTGGTAGAGTCCACTGCAACTCTTGGTCTCAAGCACTGAGCCTGGCTCTGATCCCAGGCCTTTTGTAGAGTATGTTTAGTCCTCATTACTCTTTGAGAGTCCGTTTTCTCATGTACTGCCTACTTGTAGGTATGGAGTCCGGTAGGACTATACCTTAAGCTCTAATTGGGGCTACAAGTTTCCATTTGTTTTTGTCTACAGAGATACTTAACTAGGTTTTATCATGGCTATGTGTTGGTAGTTTTCTCTTTTTAAATCGTATCATTGGTATGTATTTGGAGTGGGGTTAGGGAGGAAGTCCCTCAAGTTCTTGCAGTGCTCCTTTAACCCTGGAATATTTTTAAAAGCGTCATTTCTTTTATAATAATTATTATTTTTAATGCCAGTTTTCCTGTTATCTAAGAACATTTAACCATTTATCATCCAGAACTATAATCAGGCCTATTATTCACAGCACTATAAGAGACTATTACTTAGGTATTGAAAGGGACAGTAGACAGTTCACTTTCTGACCACTATTCCTGGATTTTATTCCAAGTCTGGGTGCTAAAACAGTCAAGTAACATTTCTAAAGTACTTGAATCTCACAAGGTTTTGAATATGGTAATAAGTAGATTCTGTGACCTCAGAGTGATGTATATGGCCCTGTTATTAGAGATGCTCACAGGAGAGTTCTCAACTTTGTCTTGAACCTTAGCGAGAAAAATATGCCAGGTGGAGAGAAAGATAGTGAAAGTCAAGATACATGTCATCAAAACCATTGTTGGGGGAAATGAATGGTCCTAAAGTTAAATTATATGCACATATATATGTTGGCTATAAATATATGCTACTTGCAAGCCTCTTGAATTCTTTCTCTTTCTGGGGGTGTCTGGGTGGCTCAGTCAGTTGAGCATCTGACTCTTGATTTCAGCTCAGGTTGTAATCCCAGGGGCGTGGGATCTAGCCCTGCATCGTGCCCCATGTGAGTGTGAAGCCTGCTTGTGATGCTCTCTCTCTGCCCTTCTCCCCTACTTGTGCGCGCTCTCTCTTTCTAAAATAAAATAAAAAATATTCAAAACCTCTTTCTGGGCCTGAATAACTTTATGTTCTCTTATATTCAGTCTTCAAAGATGCAAAAAACAAACCATAGGACAGTGAGAGTTAACCTCACTGAAAACTGTTTTAGTAATTAACTTGATGACAGTACTAAAATCATAGAATTTCAGTGGATATTAACTTCATGGAATTGAATGATCCTTAACCGAAGCTTCAATAAATGATTTATTTTAAGGAAAGAAGTATACAATTCAGATTTACAAGGAAAGGTAAAGAGTCCTTCTTTTTGGATTCATAGCACTTAACTATAATCAGTTTACACATAATTTGAGGAGTACGTTTGTTTTGTAATTATTATATACATTTAATACTTAGTTGTTAATCTGAAGGATGTATTTAAAGATACAAACATGGAAGGCAACCGTGGTATAATGAGCTTTTTAAAAGACGTTTCACTTACAGACAATCATTGTTGGTTTTCTGATGTGGATAACAACCCTGTCTCTGCAGCAGTGTTTCTTGACCTTTGTTTTTGTGATAGCATAGAATATGCAAAACTATCTAGATTATGTTACAAAACTGATAACAAAGCCTGTTTTTTATATCTGTTAATTCATTAGTTCTTTTGATAGTATTACTAATAATAGTAAAGAATTGGAAACAATCAAATTTTAACCAGAGAATGTTTCAGTAAATACTATATGTGAAAAGCACGCAACAACATGGAAGAATACTTAATAATATAAGTGAAAAAAAGCCAAATACCAAGTTAGATTCACATTTAGTTATAATTTTGTAGGAATTATATATGTGCACAAAAGTGGGACAATAACATGGACTAATGGGAACAGTGAGTTGTGGGATTAGTAGAATTAATTCATTTAGGGGTGAATATTTCCTTTTAGAGTTCTGTTAATATTAGTAATATATAGCCACGTACATTCTATTTCTTTGGAAAAAGAATGCTATATAATTATATCACAGATAAACTAAATTAACAACATATCTTCATATTTATTAGATAAATTGAATGGGTATTTTTAAGTTGCCTTTAACCTATAACCTATTTATAATTATAAGTGGGAAATTGGACAGACAGCTTTAGACTAAAAAAACCCATCCATTTATTTTGTTATTTTAAAAATATCAAATAATTTCTAATATTTATTTCAGTGAATCAAAACCTATTTCATCATAGTTTCAGATGTCAGTCACTTGAGAAATTAATAGCTTGGGTCAAAGTAGCTTTATGGTTGCAAATATACTTAGTATGGTGTGGCTATAGTTCTTCATTTTAGCAAACAAACACCATGATGTCCTAGCCAAGAAAGCCAACTAATACGTCTTGAGGATGAGACCACACTTTGATGCCTCTTAACTTTTTATTATTTTTCTGAATGCTTACACACACATATACAGCGTATTGTTGGTACTGTTGAACAACCAGCTACATTATAGGCTTATTATAATTTCTTCAATCCGCACAGTGCATACAGTTTAGAAGTGTGCCGTCTAGTACTGTAGCCCATAGCCGCATATGACATCAGGCACTTGAAATGTAGCTTGACTAAGAACATTAATTTTACGTTTTATTTAATCTTGATTAACTAAAATTAAAATTTTAAAACTGAACGAGTAAAAAATATTTTCCTAGTAAACACAGTTTTATTGTTTGGGTAGGACCACATTTCACTTTAGCCATCAAAAATTTGGCTTATTCATTGAGATGTCCTGCACATGTAAAATATACACTGGGTTTTGAAAACTTTGTAGAAAAAGTAGTGTAAAATATGTCAGTAATTTTAATATTGATTACATGTTGGAAAGAATATTTTTATGTATTGGTGTATATAAAATATTGTTGAAATTAATTTTACCTATTTCAAAAATTTTCCCCTTTTTAATGTGACTACTAGAAAACATAAAGTTACATGTGGCTTGCATTATATTTTTATCGGACAGTGCTGGCTTCCTGCAGGCATCAGCAAAGTATGACCTGTCCCTGGTTTAGATTTCTGGGTGGAGGAGCACGTACTTACCTTGCCCAGGGTGTAAAAGATAGTTATTGGGCTCAGGAAGAAAATGTTAAAGCTTTATTCACTTATATTTCTTTTACCCTTTAAAATTTTATGTCTTCGTGTGTGTTTTATAATATACCATATATTGGTATACTCATGGCTACATGTAAGTTAGAGAATAAATATATATGACATTTAAATATAAATATTAAAATTAAAAATTTTTTTACAGATAGTTTAATGACCAAAAATATTTGGAAGCCATAGTTTAGAGGCTCCTTTAAAAGAGAAAGAAGGTGAAAGATAAGAGGCAAGGCTTTTGGATTAATGGAGTAAGGAGCTCAGCAAGTCTCCTCCCGCCCCCCCCCCCCCGCCCCCCTCACCAAATGATGAAACAACTATTTCAGGACTCTGAAAATTGAACAAAGGCACATGACAAATTGAGACGCATTAATTAAAAAATAAGCTGGTGAACTTCAGGTAAAGTAAGTGGAATTTGGTGGCATTTTTGCTCGGGATTACACTCACCCCTCCTTGCAGTTCTGTCTGTGAGGTAGTTCTACCAAGGCAGAGCAAGTTTCCACCACTGCTGGTGGAAGAGCTGACTTGATTTGGAGTGAAGTGCAGAAAATTCTCTAGCCATTGAGTACCGTCAGGAGTACTGGCTATCTCGGTGGCAAACAAACAGGGAAGGCCAAGATCACAGCCTCCCTGAGATTGTGATCCTAGATAGAGAAAGCAGTAACCCAGCAGAGTAGTCAGAAAATTAACCAGGAGATCCAGAGAATGGGACAGTCACGTGGGCCTTGATAACATCCGCCTCTCCATTATAATCTGGAAGGCTGTGCATATCCACAAGGCTGCATGCACATTCAGGAGGGAATGGAGAAGGCCCCACCTTCACACATTCCTGGCTGAACAAGAGGTCTTGTGCATGTGCAGATGAGACACAAGGGGTCAAACAGAAAGTAAGAACCTCAAAAGACTTATAAAATGCTTAAATTATGAATGTGTTCCTTTGCTGACATGCAGACCCATCATCAAAAAGTGGAAGCTTTACTGGCTTGAGATGTTTGAGCACAACCTCTAGCTAATGATTGACGAATCATTACTATGCTGAGCAAGCTTAAAAATAAAAACAAGGGAGGAAAAAAATCCTGAGCAGATTTCAGTAGCAGCACACCACACAGAAGACAGACTCCATAGAATAATCCCTAGCTGGTCACTAAACAAACAAAAACAGAAGAATAAGCCCCAGTGCAAGGGGGGAAATCAGAATCTAAGGTTGCTCCAGTATATTATCAAATATCCAGTTTTCGATAAAATTTGTGATACAAAAGAACATGAAAGTGACCTGTATTCAGGGTAAAAAAGAAATCAATAGAAACTGTCATTAAATGGGCCCAGCTGTTGTACTTAGCAAGCAAAACTTCCAGGATGCTGTTATAAATATTTTCAGAGAAATAAAGGAAATCGTGTCTAAGGAAAAGTATGATGACAATGATTCAGCAAGTAGAGAATATAAAAGAAAATAGAAATTAAAAAATGAAAATTCTGGAGTTGAAAAATACATTAGCTGAGAAGAAAATTCACTAGATGGGATCAACTACAGATTTAAGATGACAAAAGAGTAAGTGAACTTGAAGATAGATTAGTAGAAGCTATTCAGTTTGTAAAACAGAAAGAAAAAAGAATAAGAAAAATAAACAGTCTCAAAACCTGTGGGACACAATCAAGCATATCAACAATATGTGTAATGAAAATCTCAGAAGGACAAGAGAGAAAAAGAGGGAAAGTATTTTGAATGCTTCAAAATTAACCAAATTTGATAAAAATTATTAATGTGCACATCCAGGAAGCTCAACAAACTCCAAGAAGGATCAATATAAAGATATCCATACCTAAGCAAATCACAGTAGATTTTGGCTGTAGAAAGCCAAAAATAAAGAGAAAATCTTGAAGGAGAATTTAAAAACCATACAGGATGTGACAGTATGATTAAAAAGTGACTTCAATTCAGAAACAATGGAGACCAGAAAACAGTGTTATATTATATTCAAAGTTCTGAAAGAAAAAATGTAACCAAAAATTCTATATCCTACAAACTTAACTTTCAAAAAGAAGGCAAAATAAAGAAATTTCCAGATAAGCAGAGATTAAAGGAATTCATTGCTAGTAGATCTGCCTTACAAGAAATACTAAAGGAAGTTCTTTAGACTGAAAGGAAATGAAACCAGAGAGTAATGTGAATCTATATAGAAAATATAAATATGTAGATATACGATTACATAAAACAATAACTATAAAACTATATTATTGGGCTTTAACATATAAAGATTACTGTATATGATAGTGACAGCATAAAGAAAGGAGAAAGGAACTATAATGGAGCAATGTTTCAATATATTTTCAGTAAAAGGTTAGTATTAATCTGACGTAGATCTTGATAAGTTACAATATATACGGTAATCCTTAGAGCAACCATTAAGAAACTAAAAAACTGATATAGTATATATTAACTAAAAAATTCATATAGTAAAAATGCTAACAAAGTAAAATGGAGCACTAGGACATATCTATAGCTATGTAAGTAAAAAGAAGACAATAAAGAAGAAACAGGGGAAAAAAGACATGAGATATATAGAAAACAAATAGTAAAATGGCAGATGTAAATCCGACCGTATCAGTGACTAAATTAAATATGACTAGCTTGAACAATAAAGTCGTAGAGAATGTCAGGCTGGATTAAAAAAGATCCAACTGTATTCTTTCTACAATAGACACTTTAGATTCAAAGATACAAGTACATTGAATGTAAAAGGATGGTATAAGCAGTAATAATATATTAGTAATATACTGAGATTAAGCAATGTACCAATATACTGATATATTAGGCAAAATTGACTTGAAGACAAAAAATATTTCCTACTATAGATAGCGAGGGACATTTCCTAGTGATAAAAAGGACAGTTCATCAAGAATTTACAACAGTAAATTCAGTAAACAGTAAACACATCTAACAACAGGACTCCAAAATACATGAAGCAAAAACTTACAGATTTAAATGGAAAAATAGATAGCAATAATTGTTTAGTACCCTGCTTTCAATAAATGATAGAATACCTAGACTGAAAATCAATAAGAATATACAAGACTGGAATAATTCTGTCAACTAACTTGACCTTACTGACATCTATGGAACACTCCACCCAAGAACAGAATACACATATTTCAAGTTCACATAGAACATTTGCAGGATAGTTCATATGGTAGATCAGAAACCAAGCCTCAGAACACTTAAAGGCATTAAAATCATACAAAGTATGGTCTCTAATAATAATGGAGTTAAATTAGAAATCAACAACAGAAGCAAATCTGGGAAATCCCCAAATATTTGGGCCTCAACACATTTCTCAAGCACCCTTGGATCAAAGGAAAAAACCACAGGGGAAATTAGAAAATATTTGAACTGAATGAAAATGAAAAAGGGACATATCACCATTTGGGGGATGCAGTTAAAGCAGTACCTAAGTGGAATTTATAGCTTTAAATACCTATTTTAGCAAAGAAGACAGATTTCACATCAATAGCCTTAAGCATTTACCTTAAGACAGAAGGAGGAGAAAAAAGCAAATTCACAAGAAAAAATGAGGGAAATAATAAGATTAGAGCAAAATATGAAACAGAAAATACATTGGAGAACCAGTGAAACCAAAAGTTTCCTCTTTGAAAAGATTATAAAATTGATAAACTATTAGCTAGATTGATCAAAGAAAAAAAGAATAAATTACCAACTTCAAGAATGAAAGATGTGTATCAGTACCAACCCTACAGAAGTTAAAAGGATGATGAGAGAATACTATGAAGTTTGCCAACAAATTAGGCAACATAGGTAAAATGAACAAAATTTATTTCCCACAACTGTCTGAATAGAAAATCTGTTAAAAACACAGAGGAAAGCAAACCATAAGAGACCTTTAAATACAGAGAACAAACTGAGGGTTGCTGGAGGGGCAGTAGGTGGGGGGATGGGCTAAATAGGTGATGGGCATTAAGGAGGGCACTTGTTGGGATGAGCACTGGGTGTTATAGGTAAGTGATGAATCACTGGGTTCTACTCCTGAAACCAAGACTACACTGTATGTTTAACTTGAATTTAAATAAATAAATTCAA
Organism: Panthera uncia; assembly: GCF_023721935.1. Taxonomy (NCBI): domain Eukaryota; kingdom Metazoa; phylum Chordata; class Mammalia; order Carnivora; family Felidae; genus Panthera; species Panthera uncia. Next base: position 19,965,030 of record NC_064809.1, on the reverse strand, counting down.
TAAATAAATTTAAATAATAATAAAAAAGAAAATCTCAACAGACCTATAACAGGTAAATAACTTGCTTTAGTAATTAAAAATTTTCCATGAAGAAAAGCTCATACCCAGATAGCTTCATTAGTGAATTCAATCAGATATTTAAAGAATAAGTAATTATAGTCTTCCACAAACTTCCAGAAAATAGAAGAGGAGAGGAGGGAATACTTCCCAACTCATTCTGTGAGGTAAGTATTACACTGGTAACATAAAGCCAGACAAAGATATCACAAGAAAAGAAAATTACAGACCAATTACCCTCATGAATATAAATGTAGAATTTCCAGCAAAAATGTTAGCCAACTGAATCTTGCAACATATAAAATGGATGAAACATCATGATTAAATGCGACTTATCCCAGGAATGCAAGGTTAGCTTAACATCTGAATGTAGTGTGGCATACTAATAAAATCAATAACAGAAACTACGTGATCATCTCAGACACTTTTAGAGAGAGAGAGAGAGACAGAGCATGAGAGGAGAAGGGCCAGAGAGAGAGGGAGACAGAATCTGAAGCAGGCTCCAGGCTCTGAGCCATCAGCCCAGAGCCCGACGCGGGGCTCGAACTCACGGACCGTGAGATCGTGACCTGAGCCGAAGTCGGACCCCACATGCATCTGCTTTTAAAAACCAACTCTAGGGGCGCCTGGGTGGCTCAGTCGGTTGAGCGTCCGACTTCGGCTCAGGTCACGATCTCACGGTCCGTGAGTTCGAGCCCCGCGTCGGGCTCTGGGCTGATGGCTCAGAGCCTGGAGCCTGCTTCCGATTCTGTGTCTCCCTCTCTCTCTGCCCCTTCCCCGTTCATGCTCTGTCTCTCTCTGTCTCAAAAATAAATAAACGTTAAAAAAAAAAATAAAAAAAACCAACTCTAGTTTGCATTAATAAACATTATAGTAACTTAATTATAGAAGGTGAGAAATATTACACAGTCTCTCAGTACATTATGTACAGTCCTGGTAATATATTACCAAATGGAGTTTTTTTAAGGGGGAGTTACAAATATAATAATGGTTCTAGGAATCTTGTCCAATGAAGAACATATTTAATGTGGAAAGGAGAGGCTAAAGGGATGAATGATCACTAACTTCAAAATTAGAAAATATATTTTTAAACTATTTTTACTTATTATCTTTCATTTTGGAATAACTTCAGACTTAAAAAATAGCAAAAATAATACAAAGAGGTCTTTGTACCCCTTTTACCTAGCTTTCCCAAATGTCTGGGAATAACCTAAATAAAATTATCAAAATCAGGAAATTAACACAGATAGAACTGTTAACTAACCGATACTCTTATTCACATTTTGCCAACTGTCCCTCCAACATTCTTTTTCTGGTCCAGAATCACACATTTAGTTACCTCATCTCATTGATGTTTTTTACTCTGGGACAGTTCTTCAATCTTTGTCTTTCTTAACACTTTTCAAGAGTTATATTTTAGATAGTTGTGTTTTAGAATGTCCCTCAATTTGGGTTTATCTTGTATTTCCTAATGATTAAATTCAGGTTATGTATGTTTGGCATGAATATCCACAGAAGTGATGTTGTGCCCTTTCTGGTATATCAGTAGGAACATGATATTGATGTATCTTATTACAGGTGATATTAATTTTGATTACTTGGTTAAGCATCTGCCAAGTTTTCCACTGCAAAGTTACTCTTTTCCCTTTCATATTTTTCTTGTGGGAAAATACTTTGAGACTATGCAAATATTTTGTTTCTCATCATACTTTTGCCCAGTAATTTTAGCATCCATTGATGACTTTTGCCTATAACCAGCATTACTGTGGTATTTACCAAATGGTGATTTTCTATTTCCATTATTTGTATATTTATTAGTTGGTCGTGTACTATAAGGAAGAAATATCCCTTCTTGTTATTTAATGAGTTATTTATATCAGTATGTACTCGTGAATATTTATTTTGTTTTATGGGTTATACTCCATCACCATCATTATTTCCTTGCTAATATTATATCACATTTGGCCATTGAGAGCTCCTTCATGTTGGCTCCTCTGTGCTTTAGCTTATACCTACTATTTTGCAGGATACTTTCTTCTTTTCTGGCAGCACAGGATGTTCCAGACTTATGTGCTTCCCACTGCCCTAGCCCTGGAATCTGTCATTTCTCCAAGGAGCTCTGGTTCTTTTCACTGAAGAATAGCATTTAGAAACTAAAATATGGTCACTAAGTGTGCATATTACTTCTGTGGTGCCATTGCATGTAATATTCCTCAATGGAAAGAACTAGGAAAAATGTGTATTTATATAGTTTGTTCAGTGTCTAGATTTTGTGTCTTAGGTTGCTTGCTGCCATTTCTTTACTATCTAGCACAGTGTTTATTTAGCATTGTGGTCAACAGATATTCGTAACTAAGGACTTTCGAACCCCCTAAGTCTATTATGTTTTGATTCTGAGAAAGGATGGTAAGCTGGGGAACTAGACAGAGAATCAGAATAAAGAAAATCAAAAGCCATGAGAGAAGTTTTGATCGTTATCAAAACCAGTAAAGGCGCTGAAGGCCTAGAACAAACTGCTCAGAGTAGTAAGCAAGAAAAGATTGAGAGTCTTTTTATTAATTATACCTTAGTCTGACGGACTTGCAGAAGATTTTATCAGTAAGCCATGGTGAAACAAGTAAATAAGGACATCTCCTCTACAGGAATCCTGTCTTTAATTTGCTTTCCATTATTTTCTACTTTATTCAGGTAGACCAGATCCAAGAACAGTTATTTTTGCTGTAACTCAATTTATGGCTTTCTTGTTCTGCAAAATCACACTCTAAGAAAAACAGTGTATAGGGGAAAAGGATTGAATACAGCCTTCTATGGAAGGCATTAACTACAACCATACTTTTAAAAATTTAATTAAATCTTCATCAGCATTTTTACCTAACATTATAGTCAGTCCTTAAAATCTTTAACTTTTGTGCTCCTGCTTTCTTATTTGAGATAATAGGTTTTTTAAAAAAATTTTTAAATTTTTTTCTTATGTTTATTTTTTGAGAGACAGCGGTAGGGGGCGGGGGTTTGGGGAGCAAGCCGAGGAGGGGCAGAGAAAGAGGGAGAGAGAATCCCAAGCAAGCTCCACGCTGTCAGCACAAAAGCCTGACATGGGGCTCAAACTCCAGAACTGTGAGATCATGACCTGAGCTGAAACCAAAAGTCTGCGCTTAACCGATTGAACCACCCAGGCACCTTGAGGTAATAGTTTTGTGGTTTTTTTTTTTTTTAATTTTTTTTTATATTTATTTTTGAGAGAGACAGAATTGTTGTTTTTTAATTTTTTTATGTTTATTTTTGAGAGAGAGAGAGAGTTGGGTTTTTTTAAGTTTTATTTTGAAGTAATTTCCAAATCCAACTTGGGGTTCAAACTTATAACCCCAAGATCAAGAGTCACATGCTCCACCGAGTGAGCCAGCCAGGCACCCTAAGATTTCCCTCTCTTGATGGAGATATGCTCCTAGGTAGCTAGTGGCTGTTTATGTTTTATATTCTTTAGTACTTCTTGAATACTTTATTACCTATTAAAAAGAGTTAATCAAGAAAAAATCTCACTCTATTCATATATAATTTGGTTGATGTGGAAAGAGAAAAGTAGAAGGACTTTCTTCTGAAGAGAAGAGCTTTAGGGAAAAAAAACCCTGAAGATTATCTAAATTACAAAATAAGCAAGGGGTGCCTGGGTGTCTCAGTCAGTTAAGCACCCAACTTTGGCTCAGGTCATGATCTCACGGTTCGTGTGTTTGAGCTCTGCGCTGGACCCTGTGCTGACTGTTCAGAGCCTGGAGCCTGCTTCAGATTCTGTGTGTGTCTCTCTCTTTCTTGCCTCTCCCCCCACTTGCACTCTGTCTGTCTCTCAAAAATAAATAAACATTAAAAAACAAAACAAAGTAAGCGAAATATTCCTATATACAAACTAGACCTCCTCATTTAAAATTTAAAAGCTTTTGCAGTTAAATTTATCATCTAAATGTTGGCTTAATGTACAGAATGTACCAAAATAATTTGGGCATGAGTTTTTTTTTTTACCCCCCTTGCCACCTTGAAAAATAAATTTCATTTATTTATTAGTTTTCTGTAGACTTTTTAAAGAATGTTTATATTAGACAATCTGATCAGCTTTTCTAGAAGAGAGAAAAGATCTATTATCAACTTATCAACCTACATTATCCAGCTGGGGAAGTAGAGATCCAGAGTGATGTAATGATCATATAGGGTCAGCACAAGAACATAAGCCTCCTGACTCCTAACTTAAATGTTATATAGCTATATTAAAGTGTATTTGTTTTATTTAATGTGAAAAAAATCATCATAATTGACAACCTGCTCCTGGGCATGTGTATTTTGGTCCTCTGCCCTGGGGTTCAATTCTAAACTCAAGTCCAAAATGGCTCCAGGGCTGGAATGTTGAGAAGAGAAATAGGAGGAGATAATGTATACTTCTTCAAACCACATAAATAATTACTACTTTTAGAAATTATTTCTCCTTCAGAATCTTGATTTTGATTCATATTGTGCTTTGTGTGCTTATCTACAAAACAAGAAAGTAAATTCCTGAAGAAGACCTTGTAACAATTGCTTTAGAGAAACTGAGCTTTGTAAGTTATTAATTACACAATCTATATTGCAACTTTTAGGTAAATAAGCTACATTTACTTGGCATAGTCTCCCATGGCATTTTTCTTTTCATTTTTGAAATTTGATAGTTTTCTTTTTTAAAAATCACTTAGATAAAATCCTGAATTTTGTGTGGCATTTAAGTACTAAGATTGGCTTTTGTCCTTGTGAGTGTCCACCGTAGTCTCTACCTACCTACAAAGAAGCATCAGGATGCTCAGGGTCACTCATGAGGCAGATTTGGAGTTATCACTGTTTCTGTCTTCCGTTGGTTACCATTGGTCCTAATTTCTCTTCACTGATGTTGCTTGTTTTGACGGTTGCTTTTGCAATGGTTATGCTGGTGGTGTTATGGAAGAAAAGAGTAACAGGGGAACCTGGTGGGTGGCCCGCATTCAAAAAGAGACTTGGAGAAAAGCAGAGGCTGTATCCTTCTCTTCCTCCACTGATTTTAACTTAGCTGTAGAAATCAATAAACATAACCTGTGTAGCATGATGCAGGCCAAATTCTCTACCTCTTTGTCTTTTATTATCCATTAGGAAGAACTGAGAAAAGCCAGAACTAGCAAAAGTCCCTTGCTCCTAAAAGCAAGTGTAACCTTTTCAGACTGGTATTGATCTTTGTTAGGTTAGGAATTCTCAAAAAAATCTGTTGGCATTTCCCCCAATATGTCAATAGCATTTTAAAAATTGTTGCTATTAAGATTCAGTGACAAATAACATGGCCAGAAGATTTGACATGGAATTTTGTCTGATAGTGGGATGATACTGGTTACCCAGAGCTGTGGGTAGTAGGGACAAGAAAGTGTTAGGATTAATGAATAAGTGTTTATATGGATTGTCTTAACTTACTATTGAACAATGCATGTTTTTATTATTGGCTCTTCTACATGATAGAAGGGAGCCTTTCACATATGCCAACATTTCACAACATTGGTCATTACTAAATATTTGCATGCCTATATATACTAAATATTTGCATGCCTATATAAAGTGTATGATACTTTTCTAAGTTTTATAGAATGTGTGGAAGATACGATCCTTGTTCTCGAGTATAATGCTTCAACGAAGATACGTGACTTTTGGAATCAGGAAGATGAATACAGTTTTCACCAATAAACCTATTACTGTCTTTTTAGAAAATCATATTATAATATGATTATAATACACACACACACACACACACACACACACACACACACACAGACATATAGCCTATATATAGGTATATAGCCCTTCAAGATGCTAAGTTCTCAGAAGTAGTAAGTCATAAGTACAGATATAACTGCTTATATAGCAGCTGGTTGGTTTATAGAAGTCTTCAGTGCATATTAGGATTTCCCTATTAGAATTTTGCCCATTTAAATATGTTTCTCTTTCCCTAATTTTCCCCTAATTTATCTAGAAGAAATTTGAGGTGAATGTAACGGGAAAAAAAAATCCTTTAGGCCAAAAAACTTGAGTAGTAATCAATTCATAGTTTAATAAAGGACATGTGTAGTTTGAGTTTTTGGATAACCTTTCTTCCTTTGAAAGCATTCTTCAATTAAAACCAGATGAGAGTAGCAAAGAAGGTATTTAGAGCACTAAAAAATGGATACGCTTCATGGAATTTGCAGAATTCATCAATACATGTAACAGTGATTTATAATTACATTTGGTTCTAACACATCAGTGTAGATCTAACGGAGGCACAGTAAGTAAGATAGCTAGTATAAAACGCTAAGGTGAAAGGGTTAATTGGCCTTCCACAGTTCAATTTGCCACTCTAGTGGCACTTTCTGTTGTCTGTGTAAACAGAGTTGCTAAGTACTTTCCCACTAATCTGCCACCCTTTTATTTATACAGTTGAACCTCCAATGAGGAATGGATCAGTTTACCAGTTGTTAGGCCTTTTCTTCCTGCCTTTTCAATCCACTTCATGCTTCCCCTGCCCCCCCCCCCCCAGCTGTTGCTACATACCTTCCTGATCTTTCCTTAGTCCTTATGATTTTGGTCTTTCTCCCCCCCAGCTTGTTTCACTCTTATTCATCGATGCAAGTATATGGATGTGTATACCTGGTTCTACTCCTCTATACCTCCTTATTCCTCACCTCTACTCCCATTCATTCATTCTACTCCTTCCTATCTCAAAACTTGCTGCAACTCTTCAAATTTGTTTTCAAGTAACATTTAAATATTCTTTAAAAATTGAAAAATAATGAAAATTAAAAGCATATCACTAAAAGTCTCTCTAACCAGCTTTATTGTCTGAGAGCCTTCTACTTCTCTGTGAATTAATATAGTAATATATATATATATATTATGTATATATATACACACCTCTGGCCATATTAGTAATTTTATATATGTATGTATACATATTCATAATCATAATATGGTATTGCTGAAAATCTACATAATTCTGGAAATACTGTTCTTTTTTCACTCTATTTTTAAGGTCTGTACATATTTCATAGCTAATTTCAACTGTTAACTGCTTCATAATACTACATTGTATTTTACATTTTAATTATCTACCTATCAGTGGACATATAAATTATATCCATTTTTTTCTGTTTTAAACAATGCCATAGCAAACAGTCTTATAGATGTTGTCTTGTACATATTGCTATAGTTTTTTAGGGCAGTGTTTTCCACATAGCAGGTGGTAGAATCAATTTAGGTAGGTTGGAATCTGCATTTTGAAAAAAAAATAGAATGTAGAAGTGTCAGAGTAAAGGGCATATATTATTTTCATGAGACATGTATCACAACTCAGAACACAATTATAGAAAATGTATTTCCTACTTCAGGTCTCAGTCAAAAAGTTTATAGTGTGATACAAAATGTATTTTGTAATGTGTATCTAAGTTTGTTTTGGGTTATATACCCAGATGTGGATTAACTAGATCATAGGCTACATAATATTTTGAATTTTGTTGGACATAGCCAAGTTACTTTCCATAGTGGCTGCACTAATTTACCTTCCCTACACCCTAATCAGTATTTGATATTCTAGTCAGAATTTTACATATTCTATATTCTTTTTCTTTTCTTTTCTTTTTCTTTTTCTTTTTTTTTTTTTTTTTGATAATGCTTATTTTTTAGAGGGAGAGACAGAGACAGAGACAGAGTGCTAGAGGGGGAGGAGCAGACAGAAAGGGAGACACAGAATTGGAAGCAGGCTCTAGGCTCTAAGCTGTCAGCACAGAGCCTGTCATGGGGTTTGAACTCACGAACTGCGAGATCATGACCTGAGCCAAAGTCGGACGCTTAACTGACTGAGCCACCCAGGGCTCCTACATATTCTGTATTCTTAAGGATGAAAAATTCCATTTTATTTTAATTTTCATTTTAACTAGTGAGGTTGAGTATAGTATTCTTATTGCTAAAAAGAAATTGTCAAGAACATCTGGTTGGTGGGATTACTATTCTTGCAAATCCTGCTTCAAACTAGAGAAAACTTCACCTCCACAATCTCTGCTAATAACACTTTCCTTTCAGTTTTTAAAATATTTATTTTGGGGTGAGTGTAAGCAGGGGAGGGGTGGAGAGAGGAGGACAGAGGCTCCAAAGTGGACTCTGCACTGACAGGCTGACAGCAGCGAGCCCAGTTGGAACTCAAATTCATGAACTGTGATAACATGACCTGAACCGAAGTCCGAAGTCGGACTTTCAACAGACTGAGCCACCCAGGTGCCCTTTCTTTTTTTTTTTTAAAGTAGTTAGCCTACCATGCTGAGCATGGAGCCTGGTTGAGATTCTCACTTTCCCTCTCTCTTTGCCCCTCCCCCGCTCATACTTTCTGTCTCTCTCAAAATAAATAAAATAAAAAAAATAATAAAATACAATAATAGCATAAAACTGTGTGGCCTTATGAAATAATTTCTCAAAATAATTTTGTTAAGCGTGCCACATTATGTTACATTTAGGTTTGTGTCAAATTTGCTTTGAAACTCTTTTCTTATTCACTGTGAGTAACTTTAGGTATGGTAGCATATATTTGAAGAATACTGATATCCCTCAGTATATGAATTTAGATTCATTTCAGCAAAATTCCATCTATCGTGTATTTCTTCTGTTGTACAAGAGAAGATGAGTTCCAGCCAAGTGCTAGGAAATATTTCATCCCTTTGTTAAGACCACTATGGGTGGATAGAATCTTAGTACTGAGCAGAACATTAGAAAATAATTTTGGTTTAATTGTTGGTTATCTACTATATTAGAATGATTTATAAAAAGTATATACTTAGTTACTTAAATGGCCAAAATCTATTTCTCAGATACATTTGGCCTTTATTCACAGCTCCTGAAACTACTTTGGAGCCATAAAGGTGACATAGATGTCTTCTTACTAATGAAGGTGACTCTTGGACCCCACCCATAGGTAGGACCTGGTTGTCTGGAGGACTAACCGTGTGATTAGAAGTTTGGAACTTTCAGCCCCACCCCCTGACCAGAGAGGGGAAAGGAGCTGGAGGTTGAATCAGCCAATAGCCAATGACTTAGTCATGTCATGACTATAATGCAGCCTCTCAATAAAAACCCAAAAAGATTGGATTCAGGGAGATTCCGGGTTGGTGAATACATGGAGGTGCTGGGAGAGTAGTGTGCCTGAAGAAGGCACAGAAGCTCTGCACCCTTTCCCCACACCTTACCCTGTGTATCTCTTCATCAGACTATTGATTCGTATCCTTTATCATATTAGAAACTGGTAAACGAATGTGTTTCCCTGAATTCTGTGAGCCACTCTAGCAAATTAAAAGAACCTAAGGGGAAGTTGTTGGGACTTTCGATCTGAAGCTGGTGGGCTAGAAGCACAGTTAACAGTCTGAGGCTTGCGACTGATATCTGAAGTAGGGGGTTGGAGGGCAGTAAGGACTGAGCCCTTAACCTCTGGAATCCGATACTGTCTCCAGGTGACTAGCGTCAGAACTGAGTTGAATTCTTAAATACCAGCAGGGTGTCCAAGAATTGGTTGGTGTTGTAGGAGTGGGACCCCACCCCCCGCCCCCCACCATGTTGGAATTGGATCTGGGAACCCTAAAAAAGTTGCTGTTGGCAGATCTACCTTCTGTTTGATTTTCTCTGGTAATAGAGATGTAGTCACTTTCTTCCTAGATAGCCATTTTCATTGTTAGTGTTGGTTATTAAAATTTAACCACGGGGGCACCTGCATGGGTCAGTCATTTGAGCATCTGACTTTGGCTGGGGTCATGATCTCCTGGCTCCTGAGTTTAGACTCCACATTGGGCTTTGCAGTGGCAGCATGGAGCCTGCTTCAGATACTCTCTCTCTCTGCCTGTCCCCCACCCCCTCTCTCAAAGGTAAATAAACACTCAAAAAAAGAAATACCTGTCAGTTGCATTCATTGGTGCTATATTTGCCTTCAGAAGTCACACAGGAAAGAGTATACAGTACTTCTTTAATTGTGACAGTTTAACAAGACTTCTTTGTTATGGGAATGCTGTTTTTTAGATAATTGAGAAAGCAGAACACATACTCAGTAATCCAACCAACAACAAGTAGCCCTGTTCTTTAGGTTATGTTTACGTATATGTATATGTATATATATACACACACTAATTAATTTTTGGTTAATTACTTTGCGAGGCTTATTCCATAAATTGCCGGTTTTAAGCATTTCTATACTTTAGTTAACTATGTGGTTGATAAAGCTGTTAACAAAGTTGGAAGCCGATTTGAAAAATGTCATCTTTTGAAGAGGCTTTCAGTTTTTGATTTTTTTTGAAGCAAAGACTTTTTACTGGAATGTATCATAATATTTAGGTACTCCATTTCTGTTTTCAGCCTAAAATTACCCTGTTGCCATTTTCTTAATGTAGAACATGAAATATACCAGCAACTATTCTCAAGTAGTAGAAATAGGGCAGAAGTAGTTCTGGATTAAAACCAGTGGATGATCATCAGTCCATTTTATGCTGCCCATACCTGTGTCCTCCAGAGCACTTATTTAGCAAGTACTGTTTTATATCGGATAAGTAGGAATTGGTTATAGGACTGCGTTGACAACCAGTGTTACTCTTGAGGGAAAATAGATTAGATTAATTTGTAGTTTGTTATTTTCGAGATTCACGTTTTTTTTAATTGCATGCTCAGGTGTCAAACTCTGAACTTCAAATGTGATAAAGCTACCTCTTAAGAAACAAAAAAGTTAGAATTCAACCCTTTTATTTTATTTTATTTTTATTTATCCATATATCATCTATTTATTTATTTTTAAAGATTTTATTTTTAAGAAATCTCTACACCCAACGTGGGGCTCGAACTCACAATCCCAAGGTCAAGATTCTCATGCTTCACCCACTGAGCCAACCATGAGCCCCCAACACATTTATTTTAGACTTTTAATTTTTTTTCAATGTTTATTTATTTTTTAAAGACAGAGAGAGAGAAAGCACAAACAGGGGAGGGACGGAGAGAGAGGGGGAGACACAGAATCTGAAGCAGGCTCCAGCACAGAGCCTGACGCAGGGCTCCAACCCATGAACCGTGAGACCATGACCTGAGCTGAAGTCGGACACTTAATCAACTGAGCTACCCAGTTGCCCCTATTTTCAATTTAAATATATCCTCTTTAACCATAAACTTGTTTAATACCTAGCACTTGAATAAAGCTTCAACCACTAATTCCTAATTATTATTCTTTGTTTTATGTTCTTTCTTGGTCTCTGAGATAATGCTATTCAAATTGTGATCTGGGGACTGGTGCTTGTTTGCAAATTGTTACCTTGTTTGCAATGTGATAAAGAAATTGAGAGCAAACATTTAGAAATTTTTATGGCAATTTGACAAAGATATATATGCCCGTTGACTCTAATAATAACAAATTTGGGAATTATATTTGATGTGTCCTTGTTTTAAAATGCATTTTTCCAGTAATTCATTTATATTATATTTTACACAAGTCTCCTTGAAAGCAAAACTCGGACTGGGTCATGCTCCATGTTAGTAAATAGCTGCAGCAGAGTGAGGTTCTTAATTTATGCAGGTATGTGTTAAATAAAGAAGTTAAAGGGAAACGGAGAAGATGGTGAACTTATAGAGTCAAATTCCTGTTTCTGAGAATAGCAGGTTTTTTGTATTGGAAATCTACTGTTTATATGCCATATATGCCTTAGTTACTCTATGCAGTTACAGTACTATCCAGGTTGCTTGCTCTAAAATTCTGAAGTCCTGTCAATGACTGCGGGATCTTTTATGCTATACATTTATATTTGTACCATTTCCTCTTTAAATGGTTAATTTTAGTTGAAGTAATTTGGATTGTGATGTTAGACTCTCTGTTCAAGACATTTCCCACGTAACTTTTAGGAGTTTCTGACATGTGCAGAAATTGGTTGTAACAAGTTATATATATATATATATATACAAAAAAATGTATAGCATATCTGATGTTTCTCAAAATAATGGGGCTTTAAGAAATTTTTAAATGACTGTTATGTTTTTCTTACATCAGTTTTTCTTATAACAGTATTTATTTCTTTTTTAAAAGTTCCAATTGTATTTCTCGATGTCCTTTTCTTTTGATTTCTCCTAGAACTTAAAATTTTCTCTTAAGCTGGTCCTTATAAATATATAGCAAAGAGGGGCACCTGGTTGGGTCAGTCAGTTAAGCATCTGACTTTGGCTCAGGTCATGATATCATGGTTCATGGGTTCAAGCCCTGCATCAGGCTCTCTGCTCTCAGCATGGAGCCTGCTTTGGATCCTCTGTTCCCCTCTCTCTCTACCCCTGCCCCACTAGTGCACACTCTTCTCACTCTCTCTCAAAAAATGAATGAAACATTTAAAAAAAACTTTAAATATATACCAAAGAGGAAGACAAGATGTGAGTCTTTGAGATGATTTTAGCTTCTGAAGGTGAAATATATTAAAATAAACGATTCATTGTTTGATATTAACAAAGGATATCCAAATAAATTATTTCTTTCATTCCTAGTTATTATTGAATTGTTAATGAGCTGAATCTAATTGTTAAAGGGCAGTATTTATTAGCCATCAATGATTCCAAATCTCTTTAAATAAATTATAAAGTTGAAGGCATTATGTCACATGTATGGTTAGACAGGTATTTTATGTATATATATATATGCTTCTGTGGCCTGGGTCCTGTCAAGACAAACTAAAATACGTATCCTAGTAGTGTGGAATAAAAGTTTAGAAGCTATATTTCAAAATTTTACTGTGATATAAAATGTATATGAGAGATTAGCAATATAGAAACATTTCATGAATGGAAAAATATCTCGAAATATTTAGGATAAGATTCCAAACTCTTAAATTGATAATTTTATCTTTTTTTCCTACCATAATCATGATCATATTAACTATCTCTGAGAATATTAGGAATAGTTTTGTGGAATTGGCACAGCAGAAATCATGTTTAAAAATATATCTTTGGTCTATCAACTTAAGATAGAGATTCTGACACAGGAAGTAGTCTGTCAAGATCTACAAAGGAAAGCATTCATTCTGGAAGCACAGGAACAAATATTTGAATAGTATCACAAATATTTTCTCTCCTCTTGATAAATTCCAAATTTTTTTATTTAAAAATGTTTATTAGCCTATCTTGTAACTCAGAATTGCCTGCTTCTACTTGCTTTCTGGCTGCAGTGCTATTTCTGCATTTTCCTTTTTAAAAATATTTGTATTTTAATACCTATTGAGAAATGGGGAATTTTTTGTTGTTTTCTTTTATTGACCTCCTTTAAAGAACTTAGTCTGAAACAAAAAGGAGACTTAATTTGTTAGTTAACTGTCAGAATCATAACATCTGGAGAGCGCAACGAGAATTTACCTAATTCATAGTGTTTATCCCATTTTTATTTGATAGTACAAAATCACATCGTAGCTTTGAGTTACTATTTTTCATTTTGCATTTGTAATAAATTTGCCCAATTAGAGGAACGTAGAAACATCACAATGTTGAGTAGCAAAAATTGCTAACGGAAATCAACGAAATTGTTAAAAATTTTTCATGACAAAAAATTTAAGATAGTAACTCAAATGCCTGAAATATTTTTAGTTGTTACCGCAGACTTGCATATTATACATAGGTTAAGACATAAAGAAATCAGGAACTATTTGAATAAATTAGAAACTCAGCAGAAAAACATTGTACTTTATGACCCTGAAAAAAATTGAGAAGGTGTCAGTGCTATGGTATGGGTTAATTATCAGATTTTTGTCCCGTGTAATGCATAAGCTCCTGGTCAGAGGTGAGGTTGGGGGGGAGGGCATGATATCATTGATGTTACATCTGAAGCTCTATGTTAAGATGTCCTTTAGTGAATTATACAGTAAACACTGTTTTTTGCCATCGTAGTATGTTGTACCATGATTTTATATGCTACTTAAACGGAAGATAAACTGTCGCAGCTTTTTATCAGTCAGAATTTTCATATTTATTAAAAGAACTCTATCAGGATTGATGAGGCATACATTTTGTTGTTTTTTTTTTTTTTTGCACATACCTGAACATGAAAATAGATATGAAATAAATTGGTTAAAGGATTGCTGAAGTTCTTTACATTCAGAGTCCAACTCTTGAATCGCTTTTTGACTCAGGCAGTGAAGTTCAGTTTCTCCACATGGAGTCTTTTCTCCGTGCGGCATTTCTTTTTAAAATTTTTTTTTTTCAACGTTTTTTATTTATTTTGGGGACAGAGAGAGACAGAGCATGAACGGGGGAGGGGCAGAGAGAGAGGGAGACACAGAATCGGAAGCAGGCTCCGGGCTCCGAGCCGTCAGCCCAGAGCCCGACGCGGGGCTCGAACTCACTCACGGACCGCGAGATCGTGACCTGGCTGAAGTCGGACGCCCAACCGACTGCGCCACCCAGGCGCCCCTCTCCGTGCGGCATTTCTGTAAGAATCAAGAAACCATTGCTGCTGAGTTCTTGAGCCAGTTTTACAGTTTTGTGGAGCTAACCTACTTTTAATTGCCACATTGAAAAGTTGCTTGGAAGTGTTGCTGGATAGGTCTTATCTCCTCCACTTTCTCCCTCTCCTCACAGTTTTTGGTTCTTCAGAGTTAAAAGAGTGTTCCAGTCTTATCTCTAGGATTTTCTCCCAACTCAAATTCGGCAGGTTTGGTACTAGTGTTTTGGAGGTTTGTGTGTGGATAGGGAATGACAGCTGCCTCATTGTTGCCAACGTTGCTGCCCCCGTAGTTGTCATACACCAACAATTTTAGATACATCCTGGAGTTAAGGAGCTTAAAGTATGGGCAAAATGTTCATTTTAAAGCTAAGTGGCTTAGCCCAGCCTGCTCAAATTGGCTAAGATCGCACAGTTGGGTTGCTGTATTATTTGCTAATTGTGTGATCTTGGATAAGTGCATAAATCTTAGTTTCTTCATCTGTGAGATAAGCAGTCCTTACCTTTTAAGATGGTTGTGAGGTTTCTATATTAAAAGTACACTGCTTAATAAATGTTAGCTATTACTTTATCTTTGTTTCTAAGAGGATGTACTTTTATTGAGCTCCTTGTATTTTTTTTTTTATTTTTTTTTTTTTGCTTATGTGTGCTTTTGCTTTGAAGATAGCTGTAACTTGTAAAGGAAATGATACTGATAAATTTAGGTAGCAGATGACTGAGTGAAAATTCTGGAAAAATGTTTTAGTTGAACTTCAATTATTGGTGCATTATAAAATTGTTCAAATGTGCATTTATGATTCGAGGATGGTATTGTATATAATGGGTCATTTTGGAAATTTAATGCTAAATTATTCCCATTGTTTTAGAAGGTAATTAATGATTTTAAATTGAAGATTGTGAAATGATACATTTTGTAACCAGCGTGAGGATAAAAGCTTAAAGCTGTTGGCATATTTTGTGACCTTTGTTTTGGTTCTTGATCTGTGATCATTCGGAATTATTGCCACCTTGCACAGCTTAAAAGAGCGAGCAGGGCATTTGGTTTGTATGTGGTGCGTTGATCCTCTCAACTGAAACAATTAAAATACTGAATACAATATGAGGGGAAACAATTTGAATGCATTACTCAGCTGGCATAAAGGTTACCATTTCTCAGAACGCCAAAACCTGGCTATCTCAAACCTGGTGCTCTGTAAAGAGGCAAAAACATCTCCCCAGAGATTTTGTAACTGTGGGTGGGTCTTCAGGTAATTTGGTGGTCCTGTGTTACGTTACTTATGTTACAAAACCTCAGGTGAGGAATTTAATTTGAAGCAGACTCTCATTGGCACCAGAGTCAGTGCTAGTGATACGCCAAGATTTCCTGGGTTATAGATGAATATATATGGCTTATGGCTGCCAGACTGAAACCTACATTTACTGACTTCCCTTGAAGGTGGTGTGGCCAAGGCTAATTTTGGCAGTGGATTATTAACAGAAGTCAAGTGTGACACTTCTCTGTCTTGCCTTAAGAAGGAATGCCTACATATGCCCCTTTCATGCCTACTGATGATGAAAACTTGAGTCAACAGAATTTGGACACACAGATTAAAGCATGTGTTGAGCTGCCCCTCCAGCCAAGCACTGCTTATTTCTAGACTTCTACATGAGAAGGAAACAATTTTCTATCTTATTTAAGAGATATATATATATATATATTTTAGAATCTGTTACAGAGCTTAGACTGTATCCTAATTAGTGCACTTTAAAGAAAACCAAACAGATTTTTTTAAAGGACCAGTTCGTTAGTACTTCTATAAATGAAAAAGAAAATTGAAATAAAAACTCAGTGAGTGAATAAAAATAACCAGGGTTACATGAAATGATTGTTTTCCAGGGCTGGGACAGAGAAAAATAGATGAACTTAGAACACTGTGTTAACAAAGTAAGGAATTGCTTAAAACGTGATAAAATTGTAACACTGCTGAGTAATTTTTAAAAAAATGAATAAACGATACCAGTAACAACATGTTACTGTATGAGCCTCTAAAACATTATGCTAAATGAATAAGACTACATATTGGGTGATTCCATTTATATGACATTTCTAGAGAAGATAAAATTAAAGAGATGGAAAGTAAATTGGTGATTATAATAATTTACTATTCATTCACCCAGAAGTGATTTATTGCCTGCTTTCTGTGTGCCTCGCACTATTTTAGGAACACAGCATTGAATAAAACAGGCAAACTTCCTGCCTTTGTGTTATTTACATTCTAGTGGAAGAGAATGTCAATAAATAAGTGAAATATATAACATACCAGATAGTATAAATACTATGTAGAAAAATAAAGCAGAGAGGATGGATAGGAAGTGTCAGGGGAGAGGTTGCTGTTGTTGGTGTAGTGGACAGCAGATTTCTTATTATTTAAAAGGTGATACTTAAGCAAAGAACTGAAAGAGGAAGGATGTGAACCATGGAGATGACGGGGGAGTCCTTTTCAGGCAGAGGGATCAGCACTTACAAGAGCTCTGAGCAGGATTGTGCCCTGTGTTCAGGGAACATCAAGGAGGTGTGAGTATGGAAAAAGCCAGAGGAAAAGTGATTGGAAATCAGATCAGAGAGATAATGAGTCATCTTGTCCTGGGGACTTGGTAGACCATTTTGAAAGACTTTGGAGATTTTAATGTAATGTGAAGACTGGCTTTTTTTTTTTTTTTTTTTAAGTGTGGTAAAATATGTATGATGAAACGTTTGCTGTTTTAACCATTTTTAAGTGTACAATTCGGTAGCATTAAGTACCTTCACAATGTTCTAAAACCCTAATCCCCATCTATTTCTAAATATTTTTCACCAATTCCCATCCCCCTTCCCCCAGCTTTTGGTAACCTCTGCTGTATTTTCTGTCCTATGGATTTGCCTATTCTAGGTACCTCATATAGATGGAATCATACGATATTTGTATTTCATTTTGCATAATGTTTTCAAGGTTCATCCACGCTATAGCATTTATCAGACTTCATTGCTTTTTTTGGCTGAATAATATTCCATTATATATCATTTCATGTCGTGATGGATTTGTGTTGTTTCCACCTTTTGGCTATTGTGAATAATGCTTCTATGGACGTTGGTGCACAGATATGTTTGACTCCGTTTTCAGTTCTTGGAGGAATATTCTGAGAAGTGGACTTGATAATCATATCATAACATGATATCTAACTCTGAGAAACTGTCATGCTGGTTTCCATAGTGACTGCATCCTTTTACTGTCTCATGAGCAATGTACAAAGGTCCCAATTTCTCTACATCCTTACACTAAAAAATGTTTTTAATGTTTCTTTTGAGAGAGAGAGAGAGAGATGGAGCATGAGCAGGGGAGGGGCACAGAGGGAGGGAGACACAGAATCTGAAGCAGACTCCAGACTCTGAGCTGTCAGCACAAAGCCTGACACGGGGCTCGAACTCACAAATGGTGAGATCATGACCTGAGCCAAAGTTGGATGCTCAACCGACTGAGCCACCCAGGCGCCCCACTGTTTTCCATTTTTAAAGACTATATTCTGGGAGTTTTGAAGTATATATTATAGGTTTGATTTATAGTTCCCTAATTATTAGTGATGTTGAGCATCTTTTCATACACCTATTGACCATTATATGTCATCTTTGGAGAAATGTCTGTTCAAATCCTTTGCCCATTTTTTAACAGTATCATTAGTCTTTTTGCTTTGGAGTTGTAGGACTTCTTTATGTATCCTGGACATATACCTCTTATCAAATATACAATTTGCAAGTATATTTCCTCTTCTGTGGTTGTCTCTTCACTCTTTGGGTAGTGTCCTTTGAAGCTATTTGCTTCTGTATCTTACATGTTTTTTGTTCTTCAGTTTCCCCTGTTTTTGTATTTAGTTGATTTTTTTGTAGTATTCTATTTTTATTCTCCCTTTTTTTTCTTTTAATTTCTTTTTCAGGGGCACCTGGGTGGCTCAGTCAGTTAAGCATCTGACTTCGGTTCAGGTCATGATCTCGCGGTTCGCGAGTTTGACCTCTGCTTCAGGCTCTGTGCTGACAGCTCAGAGCCTGGAGCCTGCTATGGATTCTGTGTCTCCCTCTCTCTTTGCCCCTCCCCTGCTTGTACTCCGTCTTTCTCAAGAAATGAATAAACATAAAAAGAAATTTTTAATTAAAAAATAAAAATAATAAAATTTCTTTTTCAGTTATTGCTTAATGGTTATATAGGTTGTTATGAGTTAAACTAGGTTGTTATAAGTTTAAGCGTTAATTGAAATTCCTGAGATAACCACCAAGGACTTTGACTTTTGATCTGAGGAAAATGGAAAGCTGTTGGAGGTTTTTGACTGGATCTGTTTTTTGTTTTAATCTGGCTGCTGTGCTGAAAACAGACTGTTGAGGGAAGGGACCAAGCAAGGGCTGAAGTCAGACAGTGTGTTAGGGGATTTTGTAATGATCCCAGCAAAAAAAGACAGTAGCTTGGCCAGAGATGTTAATGTTCAAATTCTGATATACTTTTGAGTGTAGAAACATCAGTACTTGCTAGTGAATTAGATGTGGACTGTGAGAGACAGAGGAGTCAAGGGTGACACGAGAATTTTTTGAATGATAGAATTCTGTTTGGTGGTAAAATTGCATTTGGCGACAGAATCCATATTTTAGAAGACCTGTATTAAAGACCTGAACGGTTTTTTCAAGTGTATTTCACATTTAGGAGAAACTAGAACATCTCAAGGGTCTATGTTCATCTGTTTTCTTTTGCTTTTCGCTAAGCTATCAAGATATGTAATGGAATCAACATGGAAAGGCCATTCCTTGTACCTTCCACGTATACTATACTAAACAATGGTGGCTTTTTTTGAGTGATGATCATTAAATACTACAGTGAAAATTGGCAAAGGGAAGAAAGGAAGTAGAAGGGGGGAAGGTAAATAAGGCAAAGGAGTTCAGTTAGTTTATACTGTCCTTACCAAATGAGCAAAAGAACTTCAACTGCAAAATCTTCACTCAAAAAAGAATATATTTTTTTTTGCTGTTAAATCTGATACTGAAGTATATTAGAAAAATTTCATCCCTTCCATATATATGAAATGTCCAGAAAAGGCAAATAAATCTATAGAGATGGGTTTGAGAAAATTTGGGGGGGGAGGGGGGGTTGGAAATATTTTAAAACTGGAATTGTAATAATGTTGTACAACTCTATAAATTTACTAAAAAATCATGTATACTTAAAACAGGTGACTTTTATGGTTTGTAAATTATACTTAAAGCTGTTGAAAATATAAATGCACCAGAAGGAAAATAAAACCCACGTTCCTTGATTATTCTGATTAATATTTCAATACTTGTATGGAGAATATTTTGGTTAAACTTTAATCTCATTATAGTTTTACTTTCTGGTCCCTACTTACATATTTTATGTGTTAAAATGATGTATGTTTTCCATAATGGTATTCTCAACTAAATGTTTCTTTTTTTATTATTATTTAAAATTTATTTATTTATTTTGAGACAGAGACAGAGACAGAGACAGAAAGTGAGCAGGGGAGGGAGAGAGAGAATCCCAAGCAGACTGGGCTGCTAGCTCGAAGCCCAATGTGGGGCTTGAACTCACAAACAGTGAGATCATGACCTGAGCCGAAGAAACCAAGAGTTGCAGGCTTAACCGACTGAGCCACTCAGGCATCCCTCTCAATTATATGTTTCTAATAATAAGTCAAATCCTTGATAAAACTAGTTTAAGTAGCATAATTTGTGTGAAAATGAAGACTGCAACAAAGCCCAGCAAAGGAATATGCAAATGGACAGACATTAATTAGGAGTTCTTTTTTTAAGTGTATTTATTTTGAAAGAGAAAGAATGTGGGGGAGGGGCAGAAAGAGAGGGAGAAAGAATCCCAAGCAGGCTCCCTACTGTCAGCATAGAGCCTGATATGGGACTTGAACTCACGAACTGTGAGATCATGACCTGAGCTGAAATCAAGTTGAATGCTTAACCGACTGAGCCACCCTGGTGCCCTGAGTTCTTCTTTTTTTTTTTTTTTTTTAATACAAGGAAAGTGCTTTGCTTAATGACTCTGTGCTTTCTTTAAAGGATTTCTGAATAATCAGAAATAATTGGGAAGAAAGCTTGCTCTAATGGGGATTGGCAAAATGTATGTGGTTAAAGTTATTGCAAAAAAATTTAGAAATCAGTAAGAATTGTTTGAAAAACAATTACACCCACTGTCATATACATCTTTAAATAGCACTCTTGAAAATATATACCTCTAGTGTCCTCTTAATTATTATTTGGTTTGCTAGCTTTCAAACCCATGGGTGACTATCTAATTTGTATTTTTGGCCTGATTAAGTACAATTATTTTTATCATGTATTTATTATATTTCCTATGTTAGCATGTAAGATAGAACATATAGGGAGAAATATGGGAAAACCAGTGAAAACAGCATATTTAATAAGCATTCCTGAAATGCTAATTTTAGAAAGAGAAAATTTTTCCTAAAATTTGGTTTCTAAAAAACTTGGTAAAAAAACAGTATGCTGTTTGAAAAAATTTAACACAATACAAAAATATATAAAGTAAAAAGTGATATTCCCATACTTTGTCCCTTAGTCCCTTTGCCAGAGGTAACTACTTATATAAATTTGTATGAAATTTATGTATCTCCTTCACTGTTTTCATGTTTGCCTAATATTTTCACGTTTACCTATATAAATCTTGCATTATGAGGTTTGCCCCTCATATTATGGTTTTTAATTATATGACACATTATCCCCTAAACAGTAAGACTTAAGAGTGTTACTATCCTAACCCATCTGTAGATTTAAAAATTTCTGTGTTGTGGCAAATAATTTAAAAGTAGGGACAACTAATTTCAGATAAATTGGTCACCATTTGTTTCTGCAATGTTATAACAGATTAATCAGTGATTAATCAGTGATTAATCTTAATCAATGATTCTCAACTGGGGGCAGTCCTACTCTTCCTCCCCTAGACTTTTGGTATTGTCGGGAGACATTTTAGATTATTGCCTCTTGGGGGAAGAGGTGATGCTAATGGCATATGGTGGTAGAAGTCAGGGGTGCTGCTAAATGCACTGAACAGCACCCCTTTAATGAAGAATTATCTAGTCCAAAATGTCAGAAGTGCTAAGATTCAGAAAAACTGCCTTGTATGAAAATGGTTAAGAGTAAGGACTCCCCAGGCAGACTGCTTAGGTTCATATCTTATGCCCTCTCCTTACTGTGTGACTGTGGATGGTTATTTAACCTCCCGGGGTCTCAATTTCCTTATCTATATAATATTAATAGTACCTATCATAGGGTTGTTGAGAAGCTATTTAATACATGTGAAAAATTTGGAATGGTGCCTGACACAGAGTAGGAACTCTATAAAAGTTGGCTGCTGTTGTTTTGTTGTTAATTTAAATGTGGATTCATATCTGCAGTCAAAGAAATTTTTCAACTTCTCTGATTTAGAAATAAGTGTCATGGTAAAAATGAAAATCTAGTCAAAAGAATAAAATCAGCATTCTAAAATGTTCATGTTACAAATATATAAAACAGAGTGGATCATAAACACATATTTTAGCAATTTGGGGGAGTTTCCAAACATGATTATGAGACTTACTTTAAGAGTTAACTATGTCCCCACATGCTATTTCATACACAATTTTTTTTTTTAAATATTTTTACATTGTGCATGAGTGACGATGCATTTCACAGAGCGGTAGCCCTTGAACTGAGACATTCTATCATTGGTCTTTCTGTTTGGTTCTGTAGTTTTGTTTCTTTGAAAGTCCTAAGTCGTATTACATAATTCAGGAAGGAAGTGTTCATAAAAAGAAGGAAAGGTATTAAATAATTTTTAATTGAATTATATTTCTGATTTGTTGCCTCAGTGTTAATTTTTTGGGTTTTTTTTTTCTTTTCTTAGTGTTGAATCCCTTATTCTCATCTTTCTCCATTCATAGGCAATGCTATGAGTACATCCTGAGAGTACAATGAGGGCATTGAATGTATTAAAATCTAGATTATTTTTAGAAAAAAATAGAAAATACTTATTCAAGTTATATCATGGTTTTATTCTTTTCATAATTGTTGTAGTATAAAATTCATTAATCATAATTCTTTGTGTTTCTCACTGCTATCTCTGTCAGTGAAGTAATTTATGAGCTGTACTTATATTAAATATATCATTAAACTGCATCATGATTTAAGGTATTTTTATGTATCTTGCAAACAAAAGAATATCCAGCAAAGTTCAGATTTACAGACTATAGCGTTATCATTTTCTGGAAACAGATGGCAAATTTATTTTCTCCTTAATTTGATTAAGATGATAAATGGGAAAAAAAACCCCACAAACTCATTTCTTGAAACAAAAAAGGTATGTAAATGGTATAGAGTATATGAATTTTTTTCCTGTCTTTTTTGCCCTCTTCCCCCCCACCTTTTTTTTAATGTTCAGTTTTAGTTTTTTACCACTTGATGGCAGTGATGGAGCTACAGCAACCCTAAGAAGGTTAGGGCACGAACTCATTATGAATAACAAAAAGGTAGATACAAAAGAAATCTCTGACATTTTAATATTATTCACATTTCTAGGTGATATTACTTATATTGAAAGTGACAGTAATAGGGGGAAAAGCCTCTAGATGGAGCTTCAGTACTTTCTAAGGGAGAACATTTTCTGT
The DNA here is from genome assembly GCF_023721935.1 of Panthera uncia. Classification (NCBI taxonomy): domain Eukaryota; kingdom Metazoa; phylum Chordata; class Mammalia; order Carnivora; family Felidae; genus Panthera; species Panthera uncia. The sequence continues at coordinate 19,941,803 of NC_064809.1, read as the reverse complement.
ATCTTTCCAAATACATATTTTATATTGTTTTAGATACTATGTTGAATTCAGAATGGATTTTTTTTTAAAACTGATATTTAAGGATGAATATGTCACTTGTAGAGAAATTAATTCACCAAGCCCACCAATAATTTGAAAACATGGCTATTTAAGTGACTAAAATTTCTATTTCATTGTTAGTATTTGTTGAAAAAGTATGTTAAAAATGTTAGTCAAATGTTCCTAACCTAGTATTAATTAGAATGAGATTGCATATCTAACCAGTTAGTAAAAGGCACTTTATTAGTAGGAAATCAGGTGCTTAAAATCAATATTGCCCCTTAATTAAACATTATCATCTATACTGTTAATTGTTACATTCTCTTAACAAAACATAAATATTTTTTTCCAACTCAATTCCCCAAGTTTAAAAAAAGTTGAAATTAATGTAATCAAAATTTAGGAGATTTTATGTAAAATATTCTTTTACGGAACATACATACATGTTCTTTAAGTATTCTTTAAGTATTCTTACTCTCATCAGAAATGTTTACCTTTTGTAGCCAAATAAGGAATCCATTATCACTATACATGGGAATAAAGTTGTCATTTTTATTAGGGAAAAAAATGGATGTTAATATTCTCAGTACACTGTTGATTTTACTTTCTAATTCGTTTGGAATAACAAGAAAACTCAAAACAAGAATGGTAAGTTTTCTTACCTTCCTACTAGTATACCATAACCTGGATTAATTTTGCTGTCTTATAAAACATTTTAGTAAATATGTGCTATTGGTTTATAACTGGTATTTTTAGCACTCAAATGTTAGAGGGAAACCATGGGTAGTATTTAGTCTGGCATTAACATGACATAGTAGTTTTATGTTGAAAGAAAATGTATAATTGGGAAATCATATGAGAAGCGTGAAAAATGATTTGTGGTGGTTTTACCATTCTTCAGTTTCTTGATAAAATTTTTCTCTATTGAGGCAGTTCACTGAAGTAGAGTAGTTGCCAGTAACTTTTTATAATTACATTTAATGATAGAGTTTGTAGCAGTTAATTTGGGGGGACGGCTAAGCAAATATGGTATAAATTCATTTCAAGTTGTGTATAAAGTCAGCTAAATTTGCAGTGTAATTTGCTTGTTAATCACCTTAGTGGCAACAGTCTTCCAAAAAGCCACGTATTGCTTTGTTTCTTACCTTACTAAGAAAGCCATGTACTGCTTTGTTTCTTATCTTTATTTATCTTACTAAGTTTTAAACATTTCAGAAACATCTCATAATTTTTCAAGCATCTCCTTTTATTATTAATACTTTCTAAACAAATATAATTGGATTAAATTAGTTTTCTCTTGTGTAGTAAAATGAACTTTGAAAAGATACAGTCTATTTCTCAGAGATAGGAAAACTCCAAAAAATTGTTAAGCTACTACAAATATCTGTAAATGATAGTCTTGTACTTATCGTTACTCCTAAAATAAATCCATTTAAAATAGTTATGGTTAAATTTGAACTTCACTTAATTTGAGCAATCTCTCTTGACAAAAGTTAACTGAAATATTCTCCATTTCTCTGAAGTTCTTGCCCTAAGAAATAAAATCAGTTATGTATCAAGTTAATTTCACATGTCAAAGCTTTTTAAAGGAAAAAGAGTGAAACATACAGTTGTTATTTGCTACACATTTAAAAATTATCTTCAATTTGGTGGAGGAAAAATTCCTTTATTTTACATTGAGGTTGCTGAATTGCATTTTCTCCATTTTTAACCAGTATGTTGGCATTATGTAGTATCATCTCTAGTAAAGTTTACTTATGTTACTTTATCTTACTGGTTGTAATGCCAAAGCCTGCAGTGAAGCATTCTGGTTGATTAACACTTAGCATTATATCTCGAATATTATATACTCACTTTCAATTGTTAGTACTATACGCATTGTTAACAGTAAATTTTATCAATGTCAATAAGATAAAAATTAACCAAGTAGAAAAGGATAATCAAACTTCTCTTATTTCTTTTGGTAAACTATTTTTTTTTAAATAAGTTTTCCTGAAATGTAGAATACCTAACAGACTTTTATTAAACTATATGTTTGTTGCAAGTATATCAAGCACAAGAAAATATGTAGCAGTTATTATAGTGCTTAATACAAATCTTTTGATTTGTCAAAACATTATATTAATATACCAACAGAAGCAGATAAGGCTCCTGTTATTAATACAGGCTGAAGAATATAACTTCTGTTTGACAATTCTTAAAATGTGTCTGAACAACTCTATATTCCATTAGTTATATATGTGTTCTAATATTGTTTGTCTTCATTCTGTTCAAGTTTTGATTTTACATTAATATTTGATAGCTTTCATTGCTACCTAAAATGTGATCACACAACAGCTAGAAAAACAGTTCGGCTCTCTAGTTGTTACTTTATTTTAATAAAAAATTTTATTTATCCTTTTCATTTATTCTAGCATTAAAGAATTTCTATTTTATTTTGCTTTTAAAAATAAAATTATATATATATATATATATATATATAGTGAAATAATTTATTTCATTTTATCTTGTATCATCAAGCTACCTAAATAGCTATTGAAATACTTTCCAGAGCTTACTTTCTTCTGAAAAAAAGGCTTTTAATGAAGTTGTACTACACAAATGATTTATTTGGGTTGTCCCTCACCTTGGATCCATCCCCTTTCCCTAAAATTTTCATTATTAAGCAGAAAAAAAGATATGATTGTTATGTAATAACACCATAACTTTTTATTTAAACTAAAAAGCAAAAGATCAATGAGTAAACCCTCTGAATTTAATCTTCTATATTCTTTAAATATTTATGAAGGTAAATAACACCAAGTGAAAGACCATTATAATGTATATGTATTTTTTATAGTAAAGATATTATTTTAATTTACTTTTAAATGTAAGTTTTATGTTAATACTCTTGAATAAAGTAGCTCTGACTTATGAACAGATTTATTTGCATCCAAATACAGGTGTGATGATTTGCAAAACTTGTCGTGTATGTTATCTCCAAAGTCACTGATTAAATTAATTTTCAATTGTGTAATAAAATGAACTTTGAAAATAACTTTAAAAAATTAGTTGATTTCTAAAAAAGTAACTTCACTATGAATTAATAGCTTATTAATGAAGGTTAAATAATAAGGTCATAATATATAAGACAAAGTATGTATAAAGTCTGTAGAGTAGATTATATGTTATGTGAATAATTATGTATGTTTGTAAGATACATTTTGTGGCATATCGATAATGAAATAATTAGTTATCAATAAGAAATAATAGTGTTAAGAACTGCATAGAAAATTTGCAGCTCTTCTATTCATCTATTCTATAAACATCAGCTGGATACTATTTTATTTTTTAAATATTTTGATAATACCTTACAGAACTCTGTGTTCTCAGTCCTCTTGCTAACATATTAATTGAACTGTAGCATAAAAATAGTAACTAGGTAAATTCATGTAACTGAAGATGACCTGTGAAAAGAAAAGTTTAATAGATACAATAATAGATATGTGTTAGACTGTTGTATTATGAAAATACGTAGTATTTTATGATTTAAGCTTTCATCCCAGACCTGATATATAGACTTAATAAAATATTGAAAACTGGTTTCTTGTATACAAACAGTTATTACATATCTAGGATTATCTTGAGGTTTTAGAAGGAGAGTGTTTTGTTATCAATGTAAGTACTCACTTATCTTTAAAAAATTAATTTGGTTTGACTTAAAAAGTTTTATATTGTCTTAATAAAGTTCCCTGCAAAAGCATGTAGCCTCACAGAACTGGGTATGTTATAATTAGCAAAGTAAGCCTAAATTATTCAGATAACTGTGAATGTTATTAATTATCATTCACAGTTTTGTTAGCTTCTCAATTAAATCGTTTTCCAGATAATGTGGTTTTAATCCATAATAATATGCAAAAGTTTGTTTTGTTTTAATTTTAAGTACAGATTTTAAAATAGATCTGTTCCGGGTTCGGATGGAAATGTGTTAACTTTTGAAGACTAGTTTGATTTCTCAGATATCGCTAATGTCATGCAAGGAAATGGGATATAATAAAAATAGTAGTACTAACCAGTCGTTATATCTTTACCAACTTGTAGTCTTTAGTGGTTCAGTCTGTAACTGTCAACATTTAACGTTCTGTATATTTACTGCTTTTCAAGAATATCAGAAACCCTGCACATAATAATTTTAGGAACAAAATAAATGGCAGAATACTGACTCTAAGAAGCACTTAATATGGTATCACAGTGATCTCCAAATCAGTAGTGATAGACTCAACATGGAAAATTTCTCATTCTAGGCAGATTGTGTTTGGTGACCTGTAGTGCACATTAGGAACCCATGTAAGTTCAAAAGAAACTTAGGACAAGTTAAGAGCACCTGTTTTTTAAAATGCTACTTATCTCAGCTTCATTCTCCACTCTTTCCCAATTGGAGACTTTCTAAAAAATTAATATTACTAAAGCACATTTGATTAACTTGGAAGAGTAGCTGAAAGAAATTGTATCTTTCAGTGAGAGGTCAGACTCCACCAGTTGCATTGCAGGTAATACATTTTTAAACCTTTTGCTCACCTTCAATAGTTAAAAGTTTTAAAATCTGGATGTATGTTAGGGTTTTTCTTTTCTGTCTTTTCTGTTTACTGCTTAAAAACAAAACAAACAAAAAACAGAAATAATTAAAATTCGCAGAAGAGAAGTGAGAAAATCCTAGCCAGTTTAAGAATGAAGGTTCTTTTTTCCCTCATGTTACCCATGTATTAGAACCAGGAATACATTGTTGAAATAATTTTTGGATTTGAGTATTCTTTTTTTTTTTTCATTCTCTGCTTTTAACTAACTTGATAAATGATTTAAAACCATTTCCAGATTCACAAGGGTTATATCCTATTTTGTTTTGAAGTACCCATGTTTCAAGAAGTGATTGCTTTCTAACACCAAACTAGGTTATTCAGTCCTCTAAACCTTTGGGGTTACCTTGGTAATTAGGAGAGTTAATATTCCATATTACTTTATGGAATGATACACAGCATACTTTTATTGTGCTTGTGTCTTGTGTGATTTTGCTTGATGACCAGTGGTTAGAACTAGGTCGATTTTGTTCAAATTTGATTATGGTTTTGCTTAAGTAAGTGTTCATTGCAATAGCCTTTTTTCTTACCTCGTTCTCTCTTCCTAGCAACCAGCATTACTAAATTCTTCAATCTTTTAGGTACTTCTAGCATCCTTTTGTTTTTACTTTGCCTCTCAGTTCACATCAGATTCCTCAGATCACATCAAATTCTCTGTCTACAGACCACTAAGGTCTTCCTCGTCTTTCACGATCATTTTCTGTCGCAACTGTTCATAATCCCCCCAACCCATTCAGGCCGCGTACTAATTCTTGGAAATACAGATGAAACAGAACTTGGAATTTAATAGCCTATATTTGCTTTGTTTCTTTTGTAATTTCTACAAAGATGGACTTATAAATTATTACAAATAATTCGATGACAGTTTGGTAAACGAGTATTGACAAATATGCTAAAGTAAAATACTTGAGATTTTTTTTTTCACAGAGAACTATCAGACCCTGACTAGAGCATAATGATCATGGAATAATCTATAAGAAGCTATTGCGTAATAAAATGCCCCTGGGGAAACAAGACTTTGAAAATTCTTGGCTTCAGGAGGTGCTAAAATGTATAGGAAAGATACATAGTATCAAAGTATACACTAATACTGATTTTCTTTTATCACTTGCCTGTTTGTTTCCTAAGTCCTAGAAATTACAACTACCCTGCAACAGGGAAGATAAATTATTGCAAAATTCTTCTCTGGCTACAGTCCTAAAAGTAAGCACAGAGCAAAGAGGAAGAATAAATCAAGTATCATCTCATACCGTTTTATCTCATGGAAAGCTACAAATGAGGTGTTTTTTTTTCTTTTTTTCTTTGTTTGTTTACTCAGGATAAGGAAAGGGGGGAAGATCAGATGATGCTATGGAATGAAGCTGGTTGGTGGAAAGTTTTTGTTTAATTTGCATGTGATATCTTTTGCCTTTTTTTTCTTTGGAAGAGAAGTTGCTTAAATGTGGAGGTTATATATTTTATTTTCTTTTGGATTGTTGCTATTTCTTTAAGGAGCTCATTTGGAGAGTCAGATCTACCAAAGTAGTTTACCAGATACAGTTTTCTGAAGTAAAGTTTTTACTGAAATGCACAAATTGATACATTCAGAAAAATGCAAAAATCGTAAGTATTTAGTTGGATGAGTTTTCACAACTAAATCCATCTGTGTAATGACCAAGGTCAAGAAATAGAATGTTACCAGCCTTCCAGAATACCTCCCACCCCCCCGCTGCCTTGTGCTCCCTCTCGTTTACTCTCCTTTGGTAGTCACTATCCTGCTTTATAACACCATAAATTAGTTTTATCTTTAAAAGAAAATCTGCATACACAGAATCACACAGTATATACTATGATTGCTTGGCTTCTTTTGTTCAATAGGCTCATAAAACTCAAAATTCATCAATGCTGTTGTGTAGAACAAAAGTTTTACTCATACTTATTGCTGTCTATGCATTCATTGTTTGAAGGTACCCCAATTTATTTACCCAGCCTACTGTTTTGTTGTTTTTTTTTTATATTTATTTATTTTGAGAGAGCGCACGCGTGAGTGTGTGTGAGGGGAGGAGGAGGAGAGAGAGAGGGAGACAGAGAATCCCAAGCAGGCTCTGTGCTGTCAACACAGAGCCAGATGCGGGGCTCAAACTCACAGCCCTGAGATCATGACCTGAGCCGAAATCAAGAGCTGGATGCTTAACCGACTGAGCTACCCAGGTGCCCCCTATCCATTCTATTGTTGGTGGATATTTAGGTTGTTTCCAATTTGGAGCTGTTATGAACAGTACATGTATGAACATTTTTGCAGATGTCTTTTGATGAGCATACGGGTATGCACCTAGGAATGAAGTTGCTTGATCATAGGATGTGTGTATGTGCAACTGTAGTAGATATTGCCAGTATTCAAATGGTGGTGCTAGTTTATTCTCCCTCTAGCTGTGGTTTGATGGTGTAGTTTCTCCATATTTTTGTGAACACTTGATATTACCTTTATAAAAAGAAAGTCTTTTATTGTTTCGTTTTATAAAGATTAAAAAATTATCTTTTCAGTTTTGACTGTTCTGATAGGTACATAGTGGTATCTCGCTGTGGCCTTAATTTGCTTTTCCCCAGTGGTGAATGAGATGGAGTACTTTTTCATGTGTTTGTTGGCCATTTGGATATAAATATATAGATTGTAAAATATTATCTTTTTCTCTATGTAATATGTAGGGAGAAAAGCTGGGAACTTGAATTTACTGATCATTTTATTCACTGATTGTCTAGTATAATTTTGATTTTTCACATGTCACTTCTCAAGTTACTAAATTATCAGTTATTTTGCATAAAACTGGAAATATGAAGAAACACTAACGTAGAAAAAAGGGTTAAGTTAAATGTAGACGTACCACTACATACTTCAGACCTTCTTTTATTTATTTTTTTAATGCTTATTTATTTTTGAGAGACAGAGCTCAAGCAGGGGAGTGGCAGAGAGAGAGGGAACCAGAGGATCCCAAGCAGGCTCCATACTGTCAGTGCAGAACCTGATGCGGAGCTTGAGCTCACTTACAAACTGCGAGATCATGACCTGAGCTTAGCCAATTGAGCCCCCCCAGGCTCCCCAGTCCTTCTTTTTAAAGAACAGCTAGAGAAAATTTACAGACTGTTACTAGTTCTGTCTTCTCCGTATCCACCTGTCCATTTTTTCCCCTTAGTGTGACCTTCCTGCTACCTCTGATGAAGAGTTCAAGGCTAGGGGCACCTGGGGGGCTCAGTTGGTTAAGCAGCCGGCTTCGGCTCAGGTCATGATCTCACAGCTTTTGAGTTTGAGCCCCACATTGGGCTCTGGGCTAATAGCTCAGAGCCAGGATCCCGCTTCAGATTCTGTGTCTCCCTCTCTCTTTGCCCTTCCCCAACTTGTGCTCTGCTTCTCTCTCTCTGGAAAATAAACAAACATTAAACAATTTTTTTTAAAAAGAGTTCAAGCCTAAAAGAATTCTATACCTTCAGATTATACCCTCATTCTTGTTAATTCAAGCAAAGAATTCCCTTTCCAACTTTTATTACCAATGGGATTTATATATCGTCAAGATTTATAACATTTACATTCAGATGCTTTCAGCTGCCCACGGCCCACCTACAGACTTACTCCTACATCTGCCCTCTCCTTGCTGTTGAGATGTCTCTGCTTTGAAGGCCAGTCTTTTTCTCATAATTTGAATTTTATCCCTTGCTCTGCTCCCACCCACTCTGGAAGCATACTCTCAGTTATCCCCTATTCACCTGTGTTTAAATTCTTCTCTCAACTGGATCCTTCTCAACCATTCTTTTATTCTTGAAATAAAACTACACTCTCTTCTTTCTGATTTTCTGCCTGCCTCTGGTTCTCTGCCACTAATTATTTACATTTTTTATACTTATTGAGGCCTTCATATCTTACCACTCCATACTTTCTTCTTTAAGCAATGTTATTCATAGTTTGATTTTTCTTCTTGTCCAACTAAATTTCTATAGCTCGCACAAACTACTTTGAGCTTCAGACCTATGTATCCGGGTGCTTAATTGGTAGTTGCATCTGATTATTTCAAAGGCACCTTCTGCTCAGCAAATTCACGGTCTTCTCTGTGCATCCAGTCCTCCTCCAGTATTCCCTGTTTCTGCCAACGGTACCAGTATCCTTACTTGTGCAAGTCTGACACCTACAAGTCCTCTGTCATTTACACTGAACCTCGATCTGATTTATCAGTGGAAGTGCTTCAATATCATTTCTTCCTTCTCTTTCCTTCTCTTTCCTTCTCTTTCCGAGTCTTCCTTCTCTTTCCCCCACAGGTTACCCAAGGTAAACTCATTGCCACTCTCTTGTATCTCTTACTTGAACTGTACTATGATTGCCACAATTAGGAATCACCATGATCAGGACACTTTCATGACCAGTTAGCCACTGCAACTTGTGCCAGCTCCAGACCTACACCCGCCTCACTCAAAGACGTGCCCAGCGTTCCTGAAGCTAGTGGTTAAATACTAGGATCTTTACTCATACTGTCGTCGAGAAACCCTTAACCTTGTTGGCCAAGTGGTCTTTACCTCATTTCTGCATTCTGTATCCGAGTGCATCTGCTAGCCAAATCCATCTCACTTCTAGTTTTTGGCTTTCTATCTCCTGTAATATGAGAAGGTGCTCTAGAAATGCATTGTCAAGTACAGTTAGCCAGCAGCCACATGTGGCTCTTTATTTATTTATTTATTTTTAATATAATTTATTGTCAAGTTGACTTCCATACAACACCCAGTGCTCATCCTAACAAGTGCCCTCCTCAGTGCCCATCACCCACTTTCCCCTCTCCCCGCTGCCACATCCACCCTCAGTTTGTTCTCTGTATTTAAGAGTCTCTTATGGTTTGCCTCCCTCCCTCTCTGTTTGTAATTTTTCCCCCTTCCCTACCCACCATGTTCTTCTGTTAAGTTTCTCAAGATCCACATATGAGTGAAAACGTATGGTATCTGTCTTTCTCTGACGGACTTATTTCATTTAGCGTAACACCCTCCAGTTCCATCCATGTTGCTGCAAATGGCAGGATTTCATTCTTTCTCATTGCCGCATACTATTCCGTTGTATATATAAACCACATCTTCTTCATCCATTCATCAGTTGATAGACAGTTAGGCTCTTTCCATAATTTGGCTATTGTTGAAAGCTCTGCTATAAACATTGGGGAACATGGGCCCCTATGCATCAGCACTCCTGTATCCCTTGGGTAAATTCCTAGTACTGCTATTGCTGGGTCGTAGGGCAGATCTATTTTTAATTTTTTGAGGAACCTCTACACTGTTTTCCAGAATGGGTGCACCAGTTTGCATTCCCACCAACAGTGCAAGAGGTTTCCCGTTTCTCCACATCCTCACCAGTGTCTGTAGTCTCCTGATTTCTTCATTTTAGCCACATGTGGCTGTTTAAATGCCAACCTGGGGGCGCCTGGGTGGCTCAGTCGGTTAAGCCTCTGACTTCGGCTCAGGTCATGATCTCGCACTCCGTGAGTTCGAGCCCCACGTCGGGCTCTGTGCTGACCGCTCAGAGCTTGGAGCCTGTTTCGGATTCTGTGTCTCCCTCTCTCTCTGACCCTCCCCCATTCATGCTCTGTCTCTCTCTGTCTCAAAAATAAATAAACGTTAAAAAAAATTAAAAAAAAAAAATAAATAAATGCCAACCTGTCTCTAAAAGGGAATAAATGCAAAACTGCATTGGGTGAACAACAGATGTTAAATGTTCCTTGTTATATCTAGAAGTTGTCTGGGCTGAGCTTTCAGATGAGATCATTCAACCCTGCTGTTGAAAAATAGAGGAAAGGGAAAGGAAAGTTGATATGTGACCATTTTCAAGATATAAAGACTGAGGTTTTGAGTGACTAGTGAGGCACTCCCTGGTACATTTTGTTCATCTTTCTAAAGAACTGGCTTTTTTCCTTTTTTGTTTCACTGCTTTCAGCTTTTATGATTATTCCTATTTTCTTTTGTGTATTTTGTTATTTTTTTCTACTTCTTAGGTTGGGCACTTGGTCTATTCATTTTCAGTTTACCCTGTTAATAATAGCATTTAAAGTTACATATATTTCCCTCAAAGTAGAGCTATAGCTCTCCGAGGCTTTAATGTTGAATATTTTCCTTTTCGTTAATTTCTAGGCAATATGTACATAATTTCAACTTTTAATTTGCTTTCATAAATCTGTTTTTTTTAAATCTGTAAACAGCTGAGGTTTTTTTTTTGTCATATTTGACACTGATAGTTATTTGATTGTTATTTTAAAATGTGAGCTGTAAAAATCACTTTTTAGAATTAAGACTTTCTTTGTGACCAAATTCATTACTGTTTTTTTAAATTTCTGAGCTTGGATTTGGGGCGTTGTGCTGTTTTGTTTATATGTATGTTTGTATGTTTATATCTATGCAAAGTATAAGCATCTTAAAGGTTTTTTTTTTTTTAATCATTCAAATTCCTTGTAACTGTGCTTATTTTTGGTTCACTTATGTCAAGTTCTGTAAAAGGTATATTAAAATCTTCTACCCATGATTATTTTTATGAAGTTTGGGAGTTTTTGCTCTTATGTATATGGATTTTGGGTTGTTTGGAGCATAAAAGTTTATGACTATTTTAACTTTTCAGTTGGTTATATGCCTTTTATCATTACCTACTACCACTCTTTGTGGTTAATTTTGACCTTAAGTTCCAATTTTTCTGATAATAATGTCAACACTCTTGCTTTTCTTTTGTTTACTTTTGTCTTTATCTCTGGTTTCAAAAGTCTTTCGGGTTTTGTTTTGTTTGTTTTTAAAGGCAGTCTTTTTTTAAGTTGATTTATTTATTTTGAGAGAGAGAGCATGAGAGCATGACCGCCAGCAGGGGAGGGACAGAGAGAGAAGGAGGGAGAGAGAGAGATTCCCAAGCAGGCTCTGCACTGTCAGCACAGAGCCCAGTGCAGGACTCCAACCCACGAACCATGAGATCATGACCTGAGCTAAAGTCAAGAGTCGGACACTTAACCAACTGAGCTACCCTTGGTTTTGTTTTTAACTCAATTTGATGATCGTTTGTATTTTGATAATGGAATTCAATGTATGTTTATATTTACTGAGAAATTAATGTTTGATTTTTTTATTCTTATTTTGTCTATAATATTTATGATACTTTTTTGTTTTTTACTTGCTATTGTTGGCTTAGCAAAATTTTTTTTCTGCTAATTTGGAAGTTTTTGGTGGCTACCTTCTCATTTTTAAAAATGATGATAAAATCTATATTTCTCTTGTGGATCAAAATATAATAATAGCTTTTGTTTCACTACTTATCTTTCTTTCCCTCTTCACTCTTCCTTTTTTTTTTTTTTTTAATTCTTGGTTGCTAATAGTTTGTCTCTTATGGCATATCTCTTCTGTTTCAAGAGCACTTACTAAATACATAAAGCAACCAATTGTAATAGATTTAACTATATATTGCATGATTTATTGCTTACCATTATGATTTTGGGGTTTTTTTTATTAAGGATATTTAAAAACATACACAGAAGCAGAATAATTTAATCTCCCATATGCCTTCTTTAAGATTTCAGCATTTGCCACATTATCCTTTTTTTTTCTTCTGAAGTATTTAAAAATGAATATCGACATTATGACATGTTATGCCTCTTTTAGATAAAGATATTTTGTTAAATAGTCATGATATAATCATCTAGCCAATAAAATTAATAATAATTCCTTAATAGCACCTAGTATATAGTTCTTAGTCACATATTCCCAGTTGTCTCAAAATGTCAATTTTCACCTTGGTTTTGTTTGAATCAGAGACCAAACAAGGTCCATACATTACATTTGATTGTTCTGTCTTTCAAGTCTCTTTAATACTGAACTATCCCTTCCACTTTTTTTCACCTGCCATTGACTTGTTAAAAAGACTTCCTCTTCAACAGGAACTAGTTGCAAAATGTAGTCTAAGATAACTAATCTGGTTACCAGAAGTGATAATTTTGTTTTGTGAATAGTTGATCTGGTCTTCCTGCCAAGTCAGTCCCCCAGTAATTAGATATCAGAAGCAGCTGTTTCTTGAGGCTGCAATCTTTTTTTTAACCTACATTTAGAGAATGCTTACTTTTTTAATCCTGTGGAGAGAGCAGAGGTGTGGCCAACTTAAATAAACATGTTATTAATTCAAATGTGTTTTGATACAAGTTAAAAATGAGAGGGCAGTATTCCTCTTTTACTGTACTAGGAATTATCTGATTTGTCAACAAATCATTTTTACTGACCTTGACTCCCAAAGGATTTTTATACAGGCTACCTAACCTATCATTGGTTCCTATGTAGAGTTTAATGCTAAGAAAAATCTATTAAAACTATCATGTTATATAAATTGCAGTAGATTTCTCTAAAAGCAATCGACTTTAACAAATTTATAGCAGAAGAACCCAAAGCTTCTCCCTGCTTCTTTTGTAGATTAGCCATAGAAGCCCAGACTTAAAATTTATCGTGAAGAAAACTTACTTTATTCTATGCTATTTATTTATTTTTGCCGTGGAAATTATTATTTATCTTTATTTTTTTATCAAATTTTTTAAATGTTTATTCATTTTTTGAGAAAGGGAAAGAGAGACAGAGATGAGTGGGGGATGGGCAGAGAAAGAAGGGGACACAGAATCCTAAGCAGGCTCCAGGCTCTGAGCTGTCAGCAAAGAGCCTGATGCAGGGCTTGAACCCATCAACTTTGAGATCGCGACCTGAGCTGAATCATGCATTTAACGACTGAGCCACCTGGGCGCCCTAATCATTATTTATTTTTAAAACATTTTCCTTTTTCAAGTTATTTTGAATTTTATATGCACCTGTTCTAAAATCCCATGGTCCTGAAGATGTGAATACATATCTTAGTATGTATAAGTTTCCTGCCATATTTTCCCAGTCCACTGACCAGAGATTTCTTCTCAGTGTCTCTATTATTTAGTTCTTTTCATGGTAATTGCATTTATGTCTAGGCGTGTGTGTGTGTGTGTGTGTGTGTGTGTGTGTGTGTGTGTTTGATGGCTTTTTGGGGGAAGAGGGTGGAGGGGGTGGACTCTGTTGACTAATAAATTTAAGTGCAAAGGCCAGAATAAAGAGGACAGAGTTCTTATTAAGACTTCATTTAGTGAGCTTTTAATCAGTAGTACCGAATGTGAAAATGACCAAGTCAGAAAGATTACATGGAATTACTAAGTTTGAGACAGTTGATCTTCTGTAGTAACACTACACAAATTAAGATTTCTAGATGTCAACCAGAGTTTGAAGTCCCTCAGTTTTGTGCCTAAATACATAGTTTGGGTAACTGTGGTCTTTTCTCCTTGCTGAATCTGATAGCTAAATATATGTTCTTCTCTTGGATTTAATATCCTTGTGTTTTTTCAAGACAATAGAAAGTTTTATTAAGAAGAGTTTTCTTTGGTCAGATCTTGGATAAGGTCTTCTGATTTTTGTTTTGATTAACTACTCATGTGTTTTTCTACAGCCTAGCAGACCTAAAAATAGGTGGGTCTCACATTTGTGAGATGAGCGTAAATAGAATCAATTAAATTATGGGCAATCCACTGATACAAATCAGAGGTGAACAAACTACAGTCCAGCCCATGGCTGAAAGCCTGCCGCTACCTGTTTTTGAAAATAAAATTTTGTTTGGACACTGCCCCACACATTTGTTTTTGTATTCTCTGTGGCTGCTTCCTCACTACAATGGCAGAGCTGGATAGTTGGAACGAGACCCTTTGGCCTGCAAAGCCTCAGATATTTATTATCCAACCTTTACAGAAAAAGTTTGCCAATCTTCAATAGAAAGTAACATAAATCTCTCTTAGGTCACCTAGGCAGTGATTTCACAATGCTCTTTGTCAAACTTTTATGAGAATAGACGTTATGTTTTGTTCACCACTGTATCCTCAATGCTTGCACGTAGTAGGTATTCAATAAATGTCAAACAAATCAAAAAATAAGAAATCTCCAAATCCATTTTACTCTGCTCACTTCCCTAGTTCTTGTGGTTTAAAGCACAAATCCAAAGTAACTTCCAGTCAGATTTGCCAAGTGTAAAAATGAAGGATAAATCGTGGCCTTCTAGCCTACGTGTTATAATAATAATTTTCACTTCCTTGGTACTGCTGCCACATACCATAATAAGCACGTCATTCATACGTATTATCATTTAAACATCCCAGCAATCTTTTTTACATTTTACAGCCGAAAAATTCTCCAAAACCACATAACTACTAAATGGCTTAGTTATGTTCACACCTGTCTTCATCATAAACATTGTAATGAATGCAAAGGGGCTAGTTCTGATAGGATCTACAATAGAAGTAAAATTTCTGTGAGCTCTGTCCCAATCAAACAGCAAGCCTGCCAGGTCTATACATAAATACATTAGGTGAGAACTTTTTCTTTTACATTAGTACATCTGTCTCTAGAAGAATGGTTCACAGGGAGCAACACATACATTTTAAACATCTCTGAGTTGAGCTGTATCAGATCATTAGTAATCTTGTTTTTCCGATTCCCAGAGATAACTGCCTCCATTTTGACGCATATAGGATATCTTACATTAGAAGATGACCAAGGGACGCCTGGGTGGCTCTGTCGAGGAAGCGTCTGACTTCAGCTCATGGCTTGTGGATTTGGGCCCCGCATCAGGCTCTGTGCTGACAGCTCAGAACCTGGAGCCTGCTTTGGATTCTGTGTGTGTTTCTCTCTGCGCCCCCCTCCCCCTGCTCACTCTCCGTCTCTCTCTCTCAAAAATAAATAAACATTAAAAAAATTAAAAAAAAAAAAAAAAGAAGATAACCAAGGAGTGGCCATAGGATATGCAGAAAAGTCTTTAATTCTAGAAGAGGTACCATGGGAGGTGAGACCAAATTTCTGGCAAGAAATTTTTGCCACTTACTACCTGTGTAACATTGGGCAGATTACTCAGTCTCAGTTTGAGCCCCAGTTTCCTCATTGAAATAGAGATAGTAGTTATCACAAAGGGTTGCAAGGATGAAGGGAATTAGCATATATAAATATATATGTACATTAATATATATATCCTATGTACATCCTATATATGTATATACATATATGTGCTAATTCCCTTTATATATGTATATTTATATATGCCTATATATATATATGCACATATATGTATACATATACATACATATAGTGGCTAGAATGATGCCTACTACATAGCATGCAATAAAGGTATTTCTGCATTGTCTTGGTTTTTTAAAAGCGAGATAAAATTCATGAAACATAAAATAACCATTTTAAAGTATACAATTCAGTGATTTACAGTATATTCACAGTGTTGTGCAGTCATGATTTAATTCCAGAACATTTTCATCACCCCAGCAGAAACTCTGTGTACATTAAGGAGTCACTCCCCTGTTCCTCATTCTCCCCAGTCCCTGGGAATTACTGATTTGTTTTCTGTCTCGATGGATTTGTTCATAAAGTACAAATGTATAGTTAAAATGGATTCATATAACATATGGCTTTTGTGTCCAGCCCTTTTCACTTAGCTTAGTGTTCTCAAGGTTTATTCATATTGTAGCATATATCAGTACCATATTCATTTTTGTGTCTGAATTATATTTATTGTATGTATAGACCTCTACTGCATCCATGCATAGGTTGGTGGACATTTGGGTTGTTTTCACTTTTTGGCTATCGTAAATAATGCTGCTGTGAACATTTGTGTACAAGTTTTTGTTTGAGCACCTGTTTTCATTCTTTTCAATAAATATCTAGGAGTGTAATTACTAGGTCATATGGTGCTTCTGTGTTTATTTATTCTATGTTTATTTATTATATATATTTTCAAGGAATCACCAAACAGTGATTTTGCCCAGTGGCTGCAAAATTTTAAATTTTGATGAAGTATAGTTCTCTCTTTTATCTTTTGTTTTCTGTCCCTTTGATGTCGTAGCTAAGAGTGCATTATAAAATCCAACGTCATGCAGATTTACCTCTATGTTTTCTTCTAAGAATCTTATCATTTTAGCTCTTACATTTAGGACTTTGATCCATTTCTAGCTAATTTGTGTTTGTAGTGTGAGGTAAGGGTCCAGCTTCAGTCTTTTGCATATGGATATCCAGTTGTCTCAGCATTGTTTGTGGAAAAGGCTATTCTCTTCCTATTAAATGATCTTGGCATCCTTGTTGAAAATCAGTTGACCATAAAAGAAAGAAAGAAAGAAAGAAAGAAAGAAAGAAAGAAAGAAAGAAAACCAGTTAACCATAGATGACTAAGTTTATTTCTGAACTCTGAATTCTTTTATTGAACTATATGTCTGATCTTGCTTCATGACCATACTCTCTTAATGACTGTAGATTTATAGGAAATTTTGAAATTAAGACTTGCAAGTCCTCTGATTTTGTTGTTTGTTTTCATGATGTTGTAGCTATTCTGGGTCTCTGGCATTTCCCTATGAATTTTAGGATAAGCGTGTACATTTTTCCAAAATTCCAGGTAGGATTTTCATAGGGATTGCATTGAATCTACTTGGGAAGATCAACTTGGGAAGTATTGCCATCTTAACAGTATTAAGTCTTCTCATCCATGAAATGGGATATCTCTCCATTTATTTAGATCTTTCATTTCTTTCAGCAATGTTTTATAATTCACATTGTACAAATGTTACACATTTGTTAAACTTATTCTTAAGTATTTTATTCTTTTTGTTGCTATTGTAAAAGATTTGTCTTGATTTCATTTTCAGATTTTCTTATTGCTAGTGTGTAGAAATACAACTGATTTTTATATGTTGATCTGGTGTCCTACTACTTGTTGGATTTATTAGCTCTGATACTTGTTCTGTGATGCTTTAGGATTTTCTTTTTTTTTTTTTTTTTAAGATTTTATTTTTAAGTAATCTCTGCACCCAATGTGAGACTCAAACTCACAACCCCAAGATCAAGAGTCACATGCTCTTCTGACTGAGCCAACCAGGTGCCCCATGCTTTAGAATTTTTTCTTTCTTTCTTTCTTTTTCTTTCTTTCTTTCTTTCTTTCTTTCTTTCTTTTTCTTTCTTTTCTTTTCTTTTCCTTTCCTTTCCTTTCCTTTCTTTTCTTTTCTTTTCCTTTTCTTTTCTTTTTGTCTTAAGTTATGTATTTATTTTTGAGAGAGAGAGACAGAGAGAGAGAGTGGGGAAGGAGCAGGGAGAGAGGGAAGAGTGAGAATCTCAGGCAGGCTCTGCACTGTCACCACAGAGCCTTATGTAGGGCTTGAATCACAAACCATGAGATCATGATCTGAGCTGAAGTCAGGAATTTAACCAGCTGAGCCACCCAGGCACCCCTTAGGATTTTCTATATATAAAATCATATCATTTGTGAATGGAGATGGTATTAATTCTTCCATACCAATTTGGATGCCTTTTGTTTGGTTTTCTTGAGTAGTTGCTCAGGCTAGGACATCCAGTACAAAAGTGGTGACAGCAGACATCTGTTTTATTACTAATCTTGGGGGGAAACTTTCAGACTTTCACCATTAAGTATGAAGTTAGCTGTAGGTTTTTCATATATGCCCTTTATCAACTTGAGAAAGTTCCCTTCTAGTCCTAGTTTATTTATTTTGTTATCAAATGGTATTATATTTTACCATATACTTTTCCCATCAATTGAGATAATGATGTGATTTTAGTCCCTCATTTTAATAATATGGTATATAATGTTAATTTTTCATACATCGAATCCACCCTTGCATTCATGGGATAAATAGCATCTGGTCATGATATATAATTCTTTTTATATGCTGCTGAATTTGGATTACTAGAAATTTGTTGAGGAATTGTGTCAATATTCATAAGGGATATTGGTCTATAGTTTTCTTTTTTTGTAGTGTTTGTCTGGCTTTCAGTATCGGTGCCCCATAGAATGAGTTAGAAAGCATTCCTTCCACTTCTGTGTTTTGGAAGAGTTTGTAGAGGACTGGTGATTTCTTTAAATGTATATTAGAATTCACTAGTGAAGTCATCAGATTTTGCAGTTTGGGGCTTTGTTGGATGTTGAGGTTTCTTTTTTGGTTTTGGGTCTTTAAAACTAATCAATTTCTTTATTGTTATAAGTATATCCAGTTTTTCTGTTTCTTCACGAGTCAATTTGTGTGTTTCTAGGAATTTGTCTATTTTGTTTGAGTTTTCTAATTGCTTGGCAAACAATTATTTATGCATAGTATTTTCTTTTTAAAAAAATGTTTATTTTGAGGGGCGCCTGGGTGGCTCAGTCATTTGGGCATCCAACTTCAGCTCCGGTCATGATCTCATGGTTCATGAGTTTGAGCCCGCATAGGGCTCTGTGCTGACAGCTTAGAGCCTAGAACCTGCTTTGGATTTTGTGTCTCCCTCTCTTTCTTCCCCACCCCCTGCTCACGTTCTATCTCCTCTCAATAAATAAAAGCATTAAAATTCTTTTTTTAATTTTTAAAAATGTTTGAGAGAGAGAGAGAGAGAGAGAGAGAGAGAGAGACAGTGGGTGTGAGCAGGGAGAGAGAGAATCCTAAGGAGGCTTTGTGCTGTTGTCACAGAGGTGAGATCATGACCAGAGCTGAAACCCAGGATATTTAATGGACTGAGCCACCCAGGTGCCTCATGCATAGTATTTTCTTACAATTGTTTTTATTTCTGTAAGATTGGCAGTGATGTGTCCCCACTTTTAGTCCTGATTTTAATAACTTGAATCCCCTCTCTCATTCAAATACAGGTTTATCAATTTTGTTGACGTTTTCAGAGAACCAACATTTGGTTTTATGGAGTCTCTCTGTTGTTGTTCTGTTCTTTATTTCACTAATCTCTGCTCTAATCTTTATTATTTCCTTTCTTCTATTTGCTTTGGGTTTAGTTTTATATTCTTTTTCTGTTTCCTTAAGGTGGAAGGTTAGGTTGAGATTTTTTTAATCATCGTTTATAGCTGTAAAATTCCTTCTGAGCACTGCTTTTACTGCAGCCTAAGTTTTGGTATGTTGCAGTTTTGTTTTCATTTATATCAAAGTGCTTTCTAATGTTTATAGTGATTCCTTTTTTTACTTTATACAAATTGAATACCATGATTTAAGTTACTTCTTGCTTAATGCTTAGTCATATTAAGTTAGAAAAATACTTATAATTAACTATTAATGTTAATGAATTAAAACCTCCCAGAATGAGTAAATCCAAAAGGAAATGATATGATCTCGAAATTTAATGACCTTTCCTGTTTCATTCACAATCTAAACATCCCTGGAAAAAGATTCTCTAGAGTTTTTCAGTTTTGTTCTTCAAGAACACAGTTTTCTAGGGGCACCTGGGTGGCTCAGTCGGTTGGGCATCCGACTTCGGCTCAGGTCATGATCTCGCAGTCCGTGAGTTCGAGCCCCTCATCGGGCTCTGTGCTGACAGCTCAGAGCCTGGAGCCTGTTTCAGAATCTGTGTCTCCCTCTCGCTCTGACCTTCACCCATTCATGCTCTGTCCCTCTCTCTGTCTCAAAAATGAATAAACATTAAAAAAATTTTTTTTAAAAAAACACAGTTTTCTAGACTGTTTCTGTGTTCTTGTAACATGTACACAATTATCTTATAGAGAGATAACATAATGGCACTTGTCATTCATATATAAGTTGTTTTTGGAGGGTTTTTTTTTGACTTACTGGTTGTTCATGAGTGTGTTATTTCCACACATTTGTGAATTTTCCAAATTTCCTTCTGTCATTGATTTCCTTCTGTCATTGTGGTTAGAGAAGATACTTTGTATGATTTCAGTATTTTAAAATTTATCTTGACTTACATTGTGGCCTAAAATCTGGCCTATTATGGAAATGTTTCATGTGTATTCTGCTATTGTTAGGTAGAATGTTCTGTGGATGTCTGGTAGGTAGGTCAACCAGTTGGTTTACTGTTGTTTAAGTCTTCTGTTTACTTGCTAATGTTCTGCCTTATTTCTCTGGACATTATTGAGAAACTGGGGTATTGAAGTTTCCAATATTACTGTACAAATGCTCCATTTCTCCCTTTAAATCTGTTAAGTAGTTGCTTTATATGTTTTGGGGCTCTGTTGTTAGGTGCATATATGTTTATAATTGTTATAGCGTCTTGATACATTCATCTTTTTTCATTATGTAATGTTCTTTTTTGTCTCTTGTAACCATTTTTGTCTTAGTGTCTGTTTTGCATGGTGTTACTATAGCCATCCCAGCTCTCTTTTGGTTACTCTTTGCACTTAGTATTATTTTCCACCCACACATTTTCACTTTGGTTCTAAAATGGTTTTCTTATAGGCCCCATATAGTTGGAGCATGGTTGTTTTTAATCCATTTTGCAAGTTTCTGCCTTTTAATTGGAGAGCTTAATCCATTTACATTTAAAGTAATTACTGATAAGGAAGGACTTACTTTTGCCACTTTGCTGTTTGTTTTCTATATGCTTTTCATCTTCTCTTTTCCTAAGTTCCTCCTTTTCTGCCTTTTTTTATGTTAGATTTTTTTTTTCTAGTGTACCATTTGATCCAGTTTTTATTTTACTGTTGATCTCTTTGTGTTTGCCGTGGGGATTACAGTTAACATTTATTTATAGCAATGTAGTTTGAATTAATACCTATTTAGTTTAAATCATATAAAAACTTTGGCTCCTACAAAGCCTATTCCTATTTCTTTATGTAGTTATTGTCACTGATTACATCTTTATACATGTATGCCTATAGACATAGATTTATATCATTGTCTTATTTTACATAGATTTATAATTATTGCTTTAGTTGTTGTCCTTAAAGTTGTATAGAAAAAAATCGAAATACTAACCAAAAATACACAGATGTTGACTTCTATATTTATCTATATGTTATCTTTACCAGTGTTTATCTCTTCATATAGATTTGAGTTACTGTCTAGTATTTTTTTTTTTTTTCCTTTCAGCCTAAAGAGCTCCCTGTGGTATTTCTTCCTTAGCAAATCTATTAGTAATAAATTCTCGGTTTTTATGTAATTGGAATATTCATTTCTCTTTCATTTTTGAGGGATAGGTTTGCTGGACTTAGAATTCTTGGATAAAAATTTTTCTTAGCACTTCAAATATGTCATTCTACTACTTTCTGGCCTCCATGGTTTCTTATGAGAAATTAGCTGTTAATAATGTGAGGATTCTCTCCCTTGGACTTTGTCTTTTAACAATTTGATTTTTATGTTTCTAAGTGTGGCTCTCTGAGTTATACTACTTAGGATTGTTGTAGTTCTTGGATGCATATGTTTATGTCTTTCATCAAATTTTGGCTGTTTTCAGGCATTTTTTCTTCAAATATTTTTTTTTCCATACGTTTCTCTCTTCTTCCTATTGGACTCTCTTCTTCCTATTGGACTTCTTCCTGTTGGACTCTTCCTATTGGACTTCCTATTGGAACTCTTTATGTGTTCATTTTTCTTCATTCTTCTTTCTGCTCCTCATATTGGGTAATCTCAATTTGACCTATCTTCAAGTTCATAGATTCTTTCTGCTCAGCTCTGCTTTTGAGCCCCTCTAGTGAATTTTTATTTTCAGTTATTATATTTTTCAAGTCTGCAATTTCTATTTGGCTCCTTTTCAAAATTTCTGTCTCTTTGTTGAAATTCTCAATGTGGTGAGACATTACTTTACTTCTTTGTATGTGTTTGAGGATATTTAAAATAATTGACTTAGGGGTGCCTGGGTGGCTCAGTCAGTTAAGTGTTGACTTCGGCTCAGGTCATGATCTCACAGTTCATGAGTTCAAGCCCTGCGTTGGGCTTGAACAGCTGTCTGTGCTGGCAGCTCACAGCCTGGAGCCTGCTTCAATTCTGTGTCTCCCTCTCTTTCTACCTCTCGCCTGCTCACACTCTGTCTCTCTCTCAAAAATAAATAAACATTAAAAAATTTTTTTTAAAAAATAGTTGACTTAAAGTCTTTGTCTAGTAAGTTCAATGTCTGGGCTTCCTCAAGGATAATTTGTATTAATTTCTTTTATCACCATACTTTTTTGTTTTCTTTGCATGCTTTATGATTTTTAATGAATACTAGACATATAATCAGATTCTCTTACCCCACTAGGGTTTTTGTTTGTTTTTCTGTTTTTTGCTGCTTGTGGTTGTTGTTTGCCTAGTGACTTTTTTTAACTAATTTTGTGACATGTATATGTTATGTGTAGCCACTGACATCTCTGTTTGATTTGCTTAGTGGTCAGCTAATGATCCAGCAGATTTCCTTAAAGGCCCGAAGCCAAATATGTGGGGCGGGACTTAGACTTTGCTAGGGGTAGCTTCTGTGTGTATGTTGGGGCATGCCTTCAGCATTCAGCTAGGTTTACAACTCTCGCAGCCTTCACTTTCTGCTTGTGTCCAGGCTAAAGATCAGTCAGAAGTGAGAATTTAGAGCCTTTGCAGGTCTGAGTATGTACTCCACCTTGGGCATGCACATGGTCTTCTGGTTTCCAAGGAGTATGTGGGAGCTTTTCAAAGCCCATATTCTCCAAAGCATCTCATCAGTCTTTCCTCCAAAGCTTTTTGATGTGTCTTTGTATGGCCCAATTGCTATTCCTTGCCCCCTTTGGCACTGGCTAATAAATTTGCCATTATGTTTTTAACAAGTATCTTAGGTAATTAATTGCCTCTTTGCCTTGTAAGAGTTCTGAGTTTGGTAAAATAAAGGTAAGCCCTTTACACAATCCATCAGGGAACCAACAAGCAGACCAAAACAAACAACCATGGTTCTTTAAGAACCACTTTGCTTCCTTCAGCACTTGGGAACCCACACCAAGAACTCAGATTGGTGTCTTCAAGACGCTGAGAATCAGCTGCCTTTTTCTTGTTTAAGTAGTTTGCATAGTTGAGATTGGGTCGATTCTGACCGTTTTTGCCAGATTATTTGCTGTTTCTGTGCAGGGACAGGCCCTTGCAGTTCCCTACTCTGTCATTTTTGCTGATGTCCCATAGCATTGTTTCAATTTTGACAAACATATCACTTCCATAGTTTTATTTTAAGAATGTTCATATGTACCTTCTTTACAGAGGTCATCCAAACATTAAGGTAATTCATGTTCAAGTTGCCAAGGAACCATATCATATTTAGAAGGAAAAGAATTCTGCTAATTGACCTCTGTAGATCTACTGATGTCAACAGTGTTAAAGATAGCCAGTTCACCCACAGCCCTATCAAAAACTTTTCTCTGCAAGCCAGAGAGATAAAAGGCTAATCTACTGAGTATAAGAGGTGAATGTTCTAACATTCAGGTCTCTAGTAGAAATACTACGTAAAATGTTAGAAAAATTAACACATATCAGGGTCTTTACCTTTAAAATTGCAGTTGAGGACCACCTGGGCGGCTCAGTTGGTTGAGCGTCGGACATTAGCTCAGGTCATGATCTCTCATTCTGTGGATTCAAGGCCCGCATTGGGCTCTGTGCTGACAGCTCAGAGCTTGGAGCCTGCTTTGGATACTTTGTCTCCCTCTCTGTCTGCCCCTCCCCTACTTGTGCTGCATGTGTCTGTCTGTCCCCCCACCCCACCCCCCGCCCTCTTTCAGAAATAAAAATAAACATAAAAAATGTTTTTAAATAAAATAAAATTGCAGTTGAACATTCACACTGTAGTTATGGGGATGTTTTCCACATGGTTTATCAGATCAGTATGAATCTAACAGTTGTTCTCACTGACTTCCCAAAGCTGTAGCCTCTTACAAAGTGACTCAACCCAAATCTACTAACTGAATCTAAAGAGCTAATATAGGGATCTCTGATTCTGATGCGGCAATTTTTTAGGTTTGAATTCTGTTTTCATCTATTTACCAGCAGTATCAGTTTGAGCAAGTTACTTAACCTCTCTCATCAGTAAAATTAGCCTAACAACAACTATACTTACCCTGTAGCTTTGTTTTGAGGATGAAATAAGTTAAGATTCATTAAGTAATTTACTGAAATTAAATACATCCATAAGCTAGTTTGAGGTGAAGCTTATCTAGAGCATGTCTTTTAGACAGGGAAATCCTCAAATTTTTCAGTTCTATGCACGCAGGGTGGAGCTAATTGGTGAAATAACCATACTGGACAGATTCTCAAGAGGAAAAAGTCAGACAATATTTGTGGGTAGCCTGAGATACTCATTCCTTAGCCAGGAGAGAACTGTCTATATCTACAGCTGGGTGCAAAACAAAAACATGAGGTTAGGGAACGGCATCCTAATGTGTAATGATCTGGGGGACCAGGAGGATGGGCCATGATAGTGGGAGATAAAGCTAAAAAGATTGGAAAAGACAGATGATGAAGGCACTTGGGAGTTACTGAAGGGTTTGAAATAGGAGAGCCATCTGGCTACATTTATATTTAGGGCACATATTGTGGCAGGAAAATGGAGAATTAGAATCAGCATGGTAAGACTAGAAGGAGGAAAATGCCTTAGGTGACTATTAGTTATTTTTATTTTTAAATATGGCAGAGGTGTTTCATAATGAGCCTGAACTAATTTTGTGACACAAGAAAATACATGTTTTATTTTGTAAGAAATCTACTTTTGGAGTTGTTCTATGATATAGTCCCAATTTAATAAAATCCAAAATTAAAGTCCCAGCTAGAGAACAGTTACTGAAAGACATTTGTCCTCTTTGCTCAACAAAATCTCCATCACAGATTTTCAGTAAATAATCATCCTCTTCTATTGCATGTTACCTATTAAGTATAAGGAACACATCATTCTGTTTAGCAAACTAGAATGAAATTTTAACTGTATGACTAGCAAAACTTACTCTGCTAACTTTGTATCTTCGCAGTCCTCTATAAGTCACAAGAATATTCACACCTAAGCTAAAATTGTTAACTAGAGTGACACCCAGGAGCAGTAAGCCCCAGAAAATTGATAGTGAAAATAGTGGTTCATAAAGAAAAGCTTTACAAATTCTCACTTTGCCTCTCTCCAGCTCTGTTTCTTTAACAGCTATTTAGTCCCAGGTACACAGATTTTTTTGTGTGTTTTGTTTTGGATTTTGAGTCATTTGGACTTTTTTAGGACAGTAGTTTTAAGAATTGGACAAATTTTCAACTATAGAACAAAATAAATTTAATAAACAACTCTATTATCATTTTGTACTACTATGAATATGCTAGTTAATAGAATCATTTTGACCTAGGTGGAGATCAAGTTTTAAACCCAATTTGACATTGTGTTCATTGTTATTGTCATATATTTTATGCTGGCTATGTGAAATCATGTTTGCCGAGTTTATCTGTACACACAGGATTACATAAAATGTAATTTTAACATCTGCTGAATCCTGCATACCCTTACTGAACTATTGTGACCTTTTAAATATGTCTAAATTGTATATAAATAGTGGGCAAATTTATTTTTGCAAACTAGACTGGAAACTGGACCCCACTGAAAACACCCAGGAAACACTAAAAAAATGTTAAGTATAATATACACAACTACATTTAATTATAGTTATTTTGGATAAATGCAAATGTAACTGCTTTCAAATAGGCATACTTTTGACATGTGAAATTGAGATTCCATAGGTTGTGGCTCGATGGTAAATTCAATATAAATAACAATGAAGAAACCACATATGGTAAGCCTGGGATTCAGAAATTGGCTTTAAGATTCTCAAATAAATAAAGACCTTCTTTGAAGGCACATGGATGTATTAATTTTTAATTTGTTTCTTTTTGATCTCTTAATTACTGAAAAAGATTTATTGGTTAATTTTAGGAAGGCAAGTGTTTGAAAAGTTTTGCCAAATACTGTCTTCTTTAAATGACTGTATGGTAATGAAAAGTTAAGAGGAGAGCCAAATTAGATTGAATAATTGTTCAGTCATGTGGGTCAGGCCAGTTGCATAGCCTGGTTGTTAGACTGATTGCTCAAATTACATTGCCTGGGGTCCTGCACTTGGTTGGCTGTCTTCTCAGATCTTAACAAGGTTCTGGGAATTTCTTTTTCTGACAACGTTTGCTTTGTGTTTTTCCCCTCCCCCACCACTTCCAGGGTGCTTCATCTGCAGACATTAGAAAAGCATATCGTAAGCTTTCACTGACTTTGCATCCAGACAAGAATAAAGATGAAAATGCAGAAACTCAGTTTAGACAAGTAAGTGAAGTGTGCTATTAATATATTTTGTAACAGATTTATAAATAAATGTTCTCTAGTGGAAATAGTAACTTATATGTAGAACATTTCTATTTGAAAATGAGGTTGTAGTTTAGGAATATAATACCATGTTTATTCATTTTTTTACAAAATACCACCAATATTTTTTTATATTAGAACTCTAAATTCTTGGAGGATCATAACTGTCATAATTTTCTTGTCTAAATTATAGCTTTTGTTTTTAAAAAGCACATTTTAATAATTACTTTTGGATCTTTCACAAAGATTTATTTTGGCATCAAGCATATTTTAACCTCTGAAGATCCTACTAAAAACATAAAATGTTACATATAATTAAAATTGTGGCTGTTCATTGTATATATGAGCACCCAGGGTTTTCTCCTTGTGCATTATAATGTGTTCACCTTCCTAAGTGATTTCTTATAGTTGAGAGTATTTTTGTTTTAAAGTGATGCTTTTATTTTAGTTGGTGGCCATTTATGAAGTTTTGAAGGATGATGAACGAAGGCAGAGGTGAGTGTTCATTTCTGCTTTTGAATTAAGATGTTGTAGTTTGATGTCTCAGTTTATAAAGGAAAGAATTGTCTCACTAAACATTATAAGTTAGTGTTTTATTTTTGTTTCTTCCTATGTTTAGAGCAGAGTTTATTTATATTCAGAATATTCACTAGGTTGATTCCGTACTCATAGACTTCAGGATCGTGAGTCGTAACATTAGCAAGTCGTGGCTCCGTTAGATATGATTTTTAACGTGAGTGTCTATGCTTTGGGAAATACAAATACCACTCGACTTCAAACAAATGCCCAGTCATTTTTGATATATCAGTAATAACTCCTATCTATGCTTGGTGGTCTTTTTATTTTTCTTATTCCTTGAATGTTTTGGAATTAGGTTGTCAGTGATATTCGCATTATCACAAATTCTTGATATTTCCTCACTCTCAAAATAAACCCTGATATTTGTGAGAGAACAGACATGTATAAGTCTGTAGAAAATAGGTGTGGAAGAAAAACGTTTGCTTCTTTTTCCTATTTCTTTTGCCTTTTTCCCTTCTCTTACTCTGCTCCGGCGATTCTGCATTTAGGGTTAAGCTTCGTAGTGGAGGCAGCGCCCTCACTTCGAGACTTCTCTGTGCCCTGTTCGGAAGAGGAAGAGTAGTAATATATTTATGCAGTGGTTTATAGTGCCAGTGACAGGAGGAGATTGCAGAGAGGCCCCTTTCCTCTGCTCCTTCAGAATGTGTGGAATGTATAGACACTATTGCATTGGGCTTCAGAGTTTCTTAAGTCAGACCCACAGTAAGAAGTATATTTGGCAGGAAAAAAAAAAAAAAAAAGTATATTTGGCATCATGCCTCAGAACACACATACACGTTCACATACCGGAAGCAAAAATTCCACAAAATACTTACAGTATATGAAACAGACTGATATGTTCTATTCTAGGCTAGTCTAGACTAGCCATTTCTTCAAAAAAAAATTCTTCAAGTGTATTATCTGGAATTATTCTGTGTCCTAAAACGTTAGCTACTACTCTTGGTTCTCATCTTAACTCTTTAATTTGAATACCTCAGTTTGTCAGATTGCAAAGCAAGAACTCAGGATATTCTCTGTAAGTGTTCTTTGCTTTATAACAAGGGCTGGCATTGGTCCAGATACCATAGCAGACATTCCTCTGGTTTGAGATAATCCATAGTGTTGAAAGAGTCCTAGAAGTGTGTTGAAAGAAGTGTTGGTCATTCTGTGCATATTTTCTAGTTGGTTTCTCTCACTGAGCCCCTAGTTTTATTTCACACATCAAGAATGTGTCTGTAAAGATAGCTTTATTTAGTCTCCCTACATCTTTGGCATTAGATTTTGTCTTTTTGTTTGTTGTTATCTTAAAGGTCAGTAAACTTTGTAACAATTTCTTTCTGTTGGTGAAAAATCATTTATATCTTTACAGAACAAATCACTTCTTATGTATAAAATGTTTCTTCATTAATGTATACTCCTCTAACATTTTCTTTTTAGGATTTCTTCTCTTTGCAATTTTTTTTCAATGTTAGTTGAAAAAATGGATCTGACAGTTACACAAACAGCTGTAGTATTTATACCCCCTGAGGCACAAGTAACTCTTTGGTAACTGGTTTTCCTTGAGGCAAAAGTCTTAACTAATCAAGCTGAGAATCACTTCTCTAAAGCTTGTGCCTGAGGCCAGGTGACCTATGTGTATTTAAACGTATATGAGAAATGCACCTCTACAGACAATTACCTGATGTTTCTAATTCCTTTAGGAAAAAAACCCCGGTAGTCATTTTTATCTTCCAAAAGAAGATTGCCTTATACTGGTATTGAAAAATACTCTT
Organism: Panthera uncia; assembly: GCF_023721935.1. Classification (NCBI taxonomy): domain Eukaryota; kingdom Metazoa; phylum Chordata; class Mammalia; order Carnivora; family Felidae; genus Panthera; species Panthera uncia. Next base: position 19,912,729 of record NC_064809.1, on the reverse strand, counting down.
TGGTATCACAATTATTTATTATAAATATTCATTAAATAAGTACTTTTAAATGTGTAACCTCCCAGGAATTTGCAATTTGGAAAGTTGTCATATGTGTTTCCCTATTTATTCCCCTTACAGGTAATTGTGCTTTCACGTAAATCAAGTGCGTGCTTTAAATTTTGGTAGGAAAGAGAATAGCAACGGAAGCAGATAAAATAAACTGGATAACCTTTTTCTTTTTTTCTTTTTAAGTAAAAGACAGATTTTATTTTTAAACAGCCTTATTTGGGTATAATTTGCATACCATAGAAGTCACAGATTTAAGTGTACAAGATAATGATTTTTATTTAGTAAATTTACACAGTTGTGCAAATCACCACAATCCAGCTTTAGAACATTTCCATCACCTCAAAACATTCCCTCAAGCCCGTTTGCAGGCAGTCACCACTCTGATCCCAGATCCAAGTGATCACTGATCTCCTTTCAGTGTTTGTAAATTTGACATTTCTGGGCCTTTCGTATTAATGAAATCAAGTAATGTGTACGCTTTTGCGTCTGGCTTCTATCATAATCTTTTTGAGGTACATCCATATTGTAGCATATACCAGTAGTTCATTCTTTTTCGTTGCTGAATAATATTCCATGTCATATACCACTTTTGTCTATCCATTCACCAACTGATAGACATTTAGGTTGTTCCCACTTTTCAGCTGTGATGAACAATGCTACTATGAATATTCACATACAAATCTTTGTGTGAACAATTTTTTTTTTTTTATTCCTCTTGAATAGATTCCTGGGAGTGAGATTCTGAATAAACTTTCAAGCCTTTTTTTTTCCTCCCCAAAACATAGACTACATTATGAAAATAACAAGTCTGCCTGGTTAGTGGAAGGAAGCTTAGCATAGCAGCCTTTTCTAAACTCCAGAGGTAACTTGGTTATTTTGGGGAATAGCAGCTCAGCTATATTCTGACATAAATTTCTATACAAGTATCCTGAGTGTTAGAGGAAATGAAGTCCTGAGTAGATACCAATCATTACATGTAAACACTAGATTATGCTTTGTAATATCAGTATATTACTTTTGTTTAAAATATATTCTAAATTTGTAACCAGCGGTATTTTGCTAACCCAGTTGTACAACTTTAAATTTGTTTTAGTTTTTTCGGTCTGTTTTACAGTACTATATTTGTAAAAGTTGAATGTATTTTTTTAGCTTACTAAATAAAATCATGTTTTATTTCAAATTCAGTGAAAAGTATAGTTATCTCAGCCTTAATATGATAAACATTTACAAATCCATTACATCGTTATTCTAAATTTGATTGCAGGTGTGTTTGAAGAAAAGTAAACATTAACTTGAGAATAAGAAATCTTAGTACCTTCTCTAATTAGGAGATATAAGATACCTATTATATGCAATACATGAAATGCTGTGTACCACAAGTTTTGGCATATATATATACATTTTATAAAGGAGAGGATGATTGATTAATTTAGATGTGTTTCTTGTTTATGATCTTTGTGTAATTAATTTTTATTCAAAGGTTCAAAATGGGACCCAAGTGCATGTGGTTATTAGTGTTTTAAACTAAAAATTCACTTTGTATGATGGGAAATTTACAGTTTAGGCAAATGCTAGAATTATTTAAGTACTTGTTTTCAAAATAGGTATGTTTTCTATTTTAGTTTCATAGTTGCTATTTTATATTTCAAAATATGCAAATATTTTATATTTATATAAATTTTTTTCCATTGGTAATTTAAACCTTTTTAGATCTATTTGCTTTCTGATGTTTGTATTAGGCTAAATAATATTTGAGAAATTGAGGTGATAGAGTGAAACTCACTAATGGTTATGTAACCGTTATTTTATATTTATCATGTACATTTTAAGAAAATCAAAGTAAACATATTTTAGGCCATATGTTGAATGTGGAACTGATTAATCAGTATTTTAACTTCCAAGATAATGGCCTTAATAATTCCATACCATTTTTTGCATTAGTGATATTTTCATCACACAGATTTACTTTTGTTTTCTCTTATAACATATTCATACATGTGCGCATTCTTAATCTGGTTTTAACAAATTATTGAGAGTGGTTTGCATGAACTGAATTACAGAACATTTTAACAGTGTTATGTGTTAAATACAGAAACAGCATAACATAGTGATGCCTTAAATTTTATGTGTTGCCAACACATTTTTTCTTAAATGACTATGAATATAGTCCCTGTGTATTGTACAAAATATCTCTATTTTTCGGTGTTTCAGGAAAGTGGTGATTTATCTTTTAACAGCGTATATTCTAAAAAAGTGAACTATAATAGAAGCTATCTTCCCTTAAAATGGCCAGTCGTGTGAGCCATAATGTTCATTGATAGTAAAATCAATAGAGCATTGATTCTAAGCTTAATCCTTGGAGACTGTTGTTTAGAGTGGCAGACATAGCTTAGTAAATATCTGGTTCTGTTTAATGTGTTCAGTGCATGCGGTTTTGCTGTCTTGAATTTGGCTGTACACTAAATACAACTTGTATGTGAGGGTAGAAAAGAGTTAGCTATTACTAGATGCATAGCACTTCAACAATGATGGTGATAAAATGTGTGATATGAGATTCATAGCTATGAGTTTAGTTATGTTTTCTTACAATACAGTGTAGATTTAAAACAAATTCAATACTTAGTAATGCTCTTAGGGAATCGTCGCCACTTCCTTAGATGTTCTTTATCAATAACCACTTTCTACATGAAGTTATTTCATGGGAGAGATTAGCTGAAAACAGTGGTTTCTATATTCACCTCCTTTTCCCTGAACAAATCTGAAGTAGAATGTAGATTTGGAATACATGCAGGATTTAACATTCATTGGCCTTCATTCAAACGTTGTAATCTTGAAACCTTTTTGCCAATCCATTTCTAATTTAAAATGAGTCCATTTTTACAAAGATGGATTTAAACAAACTTCTGAGGACAGGAATGATAGCTTTTGATTCAATCATGTTATTATATCTTGATGTTAGTGTTCAAGAACTGCTATAAATATTTAAAAAGAATAGTTAACATCAGATTTTGTCTGGTCTAGCCACTACACAACCATATTTTAATTTGTACACTCTTGTATACTACACAGTTTGCCTTTTAAGAGGTTAGTACTGATGTCTTTTGCTTTGAACATTAGTTATTCTGATCTGCCATTATTATTAATAATCTCAGTTGATCTAAATGTCAGATTTTCCAGTCTTGCTAATAAAATATATTTTGAATTTGTAACCAATATTTTCCTACTGAAAAAAGAAGGTGCCTATAATAAATCCTCTGCTTTATTTTTTTTTTCCAGCATATCTCCAAGGTATCAATTTAATAACTATCAAAGTAGCTACTGCAGTTGTTGCATTTAAATTGATTTACATGTCAAGACTGGCAGTTTAGCAGCTGCGCTATTATTCCTAGATCGGTCAATTTACTTGAGAAAAACCTACTACTGAGTTCTACTGACCTGCCTGACAATATAGGCCCTATTTCTATTCCTGTAATTAGGCCTGCGACTAACTCAGAATATTTTTAATTAAAATATTTTGGTCAATGTGTTGCACCAAATTAGGCCTTTCAGTGAAGATTTAATTCCAGAAATAGTGTGATTAGAATTTTTAATGAGTTGTGTTCAATTAAGATTAACAGGTTGTGTGTTTTGAACATACAGTGTTTGTGTGTGACCATTTTGAGTTTTACAATCATAAATGTTACTCCTGATTTTTAACCTTAAAAATATTTGTCTTAATAATGGTCTGACAGGTAAATTGAAATTCAGTTAAAATTTTATTCTAAAGAAAGCTGATTTAAAATGCATTACTAGGAGAGCTTTTATCCGTTGTGTTCTGTCCCTCTAGCAAAGCCAAAAATGAGGAAATTGCCACTTAAATGTTTACAAATAAACAGTTTTACTGAGAAATCTAACATAAACACTGGTTGTTTCCCATCTCTTTCTACTATGGAAACTTGTTATTCTTTAAAGGAATTTGAGCAATACAAAATCAAAAGATGCTTGTCTTACAGGCTTTTAATCACGAAGGAGCTTTGATGAAATATTATATATGAATTTTTCAACCTTGAACTACATAGTGCAGGGTTGGAAATAATAGCACTGGCTAGAAGATTTATCCTGAATTTGGCTCAATTAATATATAATTCATGGTAACAAATAGAGCTCTTATCTTGATTTTTATTCCATTGAGATCGTTCCCTTTGTTGCTGGCTTCTATGGTGGGGTCTTTACTGCAGACTGATGGAGAGGTAGACTATATGGCTCCTTTAGTTTAGATGTCATTCCAGAAGTCACATCGCTGTTAAATACAAGGTCCGGTATCCACAGTGTATGACTGTGTATCTTTTTGAAGATTGTGATTGTACTACACACAGAGGTTTGAATTTATAGGCCATTGTAATGCTGCTAATCTACACAAATGTTATATATTTTGGAGAAATTCTTTTTCTCTTGCCTCTTTTTAAATATGGGTATGAATAGTTTTTTTTTATTTTTATTTTAAACTCCCCATGAAAAACTATTATATTTGCCACTGTAGGTATGATGATATTCTGATCAATGGACTTCCAGATTGGCGACAGCCTGTATTCTACTACAGGCGGGTGAGAAAAATGAGCAATGCTGAGCTGGCATTACTTTTGTTCATTATTCTCACAGTGGGTCATTACGCTGTGGTTTGGTCAATCTACCTGGAAAAACAACTGGTAAGTATTGGTAATAAATCAAATGATCTAGCCTCCTTAATTTTATCTGGAATTTCAGACATTTTATTTTTCAACAGATAAAAATTTCGATTTTTCTATATGTACTCCTTATCCTAATAGTTTTGTACTCCATAGCTGGTGTTCGATGTGCTTCTAAGTCAAGAAGAACCTGTGACATAAAAGAAGGGTTGTTTTTTTTTCTTTTTTAATAAAAAAAATGTGGCATTTGAATTTGTCATAAAATTTTGTGAAGGTCCAAATATCTAGCTGAAAATTAGCAGGGAGAGCCATGTTTTCTTAATTGTCACCTTCCAAACAAATATTTTTTATGTAAAAATGATTTTAGAAATTTTTGTGTCATAGCCTTTTATGTAAAGAATTTTACTTTAAAAGGTTTTAACTAAATATAAGACTTGAAATGAGTATAATTTTATAATTTCAGAGATCAGTTGGTTAAAAAATTACACTTCTTTTAACATACCATTACATAGTTTATTCTGCTCAGATTTTTTTTATGTGCTAAAGATAATCAAACATATTTATCAGTATTCATAAATTAGCATCTGTTTACTCATTCTTTTTGAAGTGACATTATTAAAGTTGGATGAATGAGAAAAAGTAAGTTGAATGCTTTCTCTTCTTAGAAAACTTTGATTGCTATGGAGATGCACATGACTGACAGTGCTGAACTTCATGTGTGTTTAAGGACTGGATGCCATGGCAACAGTTATTGTTAAAGATTGATGATTTTACTTAATCATGTTGGACCCTACATACATTTGCATAAATGTTCTTCTGTAATGTTTACCCTTCACAGAAGACTCTTGATAACATTTGAAGAGTATGTGTTAATGATAACCTGTAACCATAATTCTTTCCACATTAAGGATGAACTGCTTAGTAGAAAAAAGAGAGAAAAGAAAAAAAAGACAGGCAGCAAGAGTGTGGACGTGTCAAAACTTGGTGCCTCCGAAAAAAATGAAAGGTGGGTGCATATAAAAATATTGTGTAATTTGAAACTGTTTTAAAGCGTCTTTAATATGATCCAACTTCATATGAATAGTCATTTCAGATTTGCTAACATTTACATCTGTAGTAGGTTTATAAAAGATTAGTAATGTGCCATAGTTTATGAGAACACATCCTGATCTTAGGCAAAAGTTCTACAGGTTTTTTCCCCTTGTAAAGTGTAAACATATATTTAAGTAATCAAACCCCCAAATGTTTGTCATTTGAAATTTTTATACCGCACTTTAGAAATGAAGTATTCCTAGAAGAGCCTGTCACTTTAATGTTTAGCTCAAAAGTGACAGTATGCAGAAAGGCAGTGATATGCGGTACACTCAAAAAGATACCGTTTCTAGTATCGATTCATAAAAAGAAATAAAGGGTTTAAATAGTTCACACAGCAGGGCAGGAACTGGATCAATGTGAGATGGAGATCAGAGACGATTCTGCCTGTCTTCTGTTCTGATGACATCAGTGAGTAATGCTTCAGTGAACTGCAAATGACATTAATTTTTATGTATTGGTTTGTTTATGCTACAGTCTTCATATCTGCTTGTCAGCACTTGGGAACACTCTGATGGTGCTTAGTCTTTTATAGCTCAAGTAATCATAAGGTTTAAGAATTCATTTTACAGAACTGACAAAAAGTCCAGGTTAGAAAGAAAGAGAGCTTTTGTTTCTTTATAACTTGTTTGGGAGTCTCCTTCCCCAAAATCTTAGCCTAGCTTTTCTTAGTTGCTATGCATATTGCACTTGTTGTAACTAATGTATTTCATGATAGAATACATCAAATGTAGTGATAACTGTCATAAATATTTCATTGAAAAATTTCTTCGTACTTTTGTTGAAATAGCCATTCATAATAGAATTCATGATCTTTATAGAACTATTTGTTTCCCAACTTTCTATATTTTACTTCTTTGTTTCTGTTTTTGGTTTTTTCCCTTTCAGATTAGTGATGAAACCACAGTGGCATGATTTGCTTCCATGCAAGCTGGGAATTTGGTTTTGCCTTACACTAAAAGCATTGCCTCATCTCATCCAGGTAGAGTGTACCTCTTTCATATAATATTAGATGCTTTCACTTTAATTATTCATGAAATAATTTATGCCCATGTCTGCTATCCGAGTACTGATAGACAATGGATGTTTTATAATACTGATTGAATTGATATAAGTATAAACCTATTTAGAATAGTTCTAAACTTATTTAGGTGTTTATCCCTATAACTGTCTCTTGCATTGCTTTTAGAACAACTTAGAATTCTAAGACATAGAAAAAGAAAAAAAAATACAATCATTAGGTATAAGAGCAATAAAAATTTAAGTCACTGTAATCATTTAAGGTGTATCCAGAAAAAAAGAACAGGACTCAAATAGCCTGTCACCTGTTATTTTAACAGCATTTAAGTACACAGTGGGGGGGGGGGGGGGGGGAACGCATGGACATTTGCATAATTATGCAAAAATATATATTGCTTTCCATTTGATTTGCAACTTTAAGAGGAGTGAGATATTTTGTCTTACATTGGCAATCAGTTTCTGTTGCTAGTAGGTCTCGATCAAACAATAGAATGTGGGTATATATAATTTCTATGGCAATTTCTCGCATTTTTTTAAAAAAAATTCAGCATACCAAAGCATATTTTATTAAATTATTGCTTTGCTAATTTTAATTATTACATCTGGTTAGAAAATTCCGAACACATAAACATAACATTTAAAAGTATATGTAATAGTTTGGGTGTAAAATTTCGACGTTCTTTTAAGTTGTAATTTTGGGTAGGAAATGTTTCATTTCAGAAAATAAATGTTTAGAAAAAATAAGAGAGCCAGATGATTCCCACCCAGTTCTACCCGCTTCTTTTCACATAGCAGAGGTGTTTTTCCTAATCATTTAAGGAAATGAATGACTCCAACTTCTGCATTTTATCCTTTTTTCCTCTTAAAACAAAAATTTTATGTTAGAAGGGAAAATGAAATAAAAATCACTAGTGTGTTTCTTTGTGGTCGTTCAAAAATTATTTACCAATTCTTCCATCAAAATAGTTCATCTTAATAGTTATTGCTTGCAGAATCATGTATTTTGTTTATAGTTAATAGAGAAAATTGGAGTATTTTGGTAATTTAAAAGCTTTTGTTTATAAGTTATTTAGCATATTATCTTGTTTATTTGCATAAAAACCCACAATCCTTGTATGCTGTGTATGTAAGTCTTAATAAGAGAGAGAGGTAAAGTATATTTGTCATACCAGTATATGTGAGAAGATGTAACCAAAAAATATTTTAGGACATGTATTTTCTTATGTTTTTTAAGAGTGACGTTTTGTTTTGTTTTGTTTTGTTTTGTTTTGTTTTGTTTTGCTTTAGAATCTGCAACAGGCAAACCAGAGTGTAGATGCATTTTATAGTCATGAGGCAGAGTAAATTGAGTATCACATAAAATGTCAGTCTGAAACACTTCTTTGTAATTGTAAGCCAAGTCATTTGAAACAATGTTTATTTGGTAAAATTACCATAAATCCAGGTTAGTATGCAGAGCAGTTTGCAAAACTAGAACCGATATATTAAGATGGCTTAGATTTATAAGGTGTTATTTTAAATTATCTGCCTGCAGAGTCTGGAACTAACAGATTATGTTGCCTTGCCATAAATTTTTTAAAAGTTACAAAAATTAGAAATTTTACAAAAAATATTTAGTCTCTTTAGAAACTCTGCTTTCTTAAACTGTTGGATCAGTATGAGTTTTAAAGTTTTTACTTACTTGGTTGTACCTGTTGCTTTCAGTTTTGAGACACTAAGCATTAGGTTTTTAAAACCTTTGTAAATCTGACTTTTAAATTTTGTTCTAATTATTTCTTTCTGATAATTTCATTCCAAGAAGAAAAATAAGACAATGTTCCTTTTTTTTTAAACAAATACTTGGTATTTTAATTCTGTTTTGAGGATATAAGATTTGTTTTTTCATGTTCACTAACAAAATAATGTATATAGTAGACTGATACAAGCTGTAAAAGTGAAAGTATTACAGATTGGTCAACATAGAAAGCATCAGCAAAGCAATACTGAATAGTTGCTGTTAGGATTAGATTTGTGTCTGCTTTTTTTTCTTTTTTTTCTTCAGTCTACTGTAACTCTGTATTAATCTATCATCATAAAATTGTGTAATGTGAGTACATACGCCTTCTTCACGACGCTGAAGTTCTGATGTGATACTTCTATGAGGTCTTCAATAAGATATTTGTGAAATTTAGAAGAAGCCCTCCTTACCTGAAGCAATGTAAACTGGTCATTGGTACAGTGGCCAAAAAAGAGCCCTAATAGAGCTCTAAGTATACAAAATGATGCATATGACCTCAAACATTTTAAGCATGTACTTTATTTACATTTATTTAGTTATTGACCACTCTTGTGATACAGGGCCATCGTTTTATTTTTTCTTGCATATACTGTCTCTATAATTTTGGTTTCTCTAAGGACAAACTTCCAGTTGATTTCTTAAAGAAGAGTTAAATGAGACTCTTGCCAAACAATGTAATTGTATAATCCTTACAGAGTTTTATGATTTCCCCTGGTCTTTCATAATTGACTAACTTATATCTAGTTAACAGCATTTTTAGCAACTCTTTCATTGAGCTTTCCGAAGCATCCACTTGGTTTTCATAGAAACAACTCTTTTTTTTCTATTCACGTTTCATTTTTTAATATAGTATTTAAATTGAATCATATAATTACATAACAATTATCACTGACAGATTTAAGAGCTAACACATCTAGCTCCTATAGGCATGCGGTAAGTTCGTTAAGCAGATGTCCGTTAAGAGAATTTTACTTCTGTGTGTGAATCCCTTGAATTTTACGAAATTCATTAAAACTGATCTGCAAGTATTCTGCGTAAGTATGTAGCTATTTGGATATGAAGAAGGGTCCAAACTAAAAGTGGGAGATTCAGAGACTTCCAGCAAGTGGCCTTTACACTAGTCAGGTCTGTACTCAAATTTTGTCCTTGTCATATCAACAGCTCTTCGTCTCCAACTTCTTCCTGTGAATACCCATTCCTTTATTGTACTTCTTACACATAAATGGTTATCCAGTAGGAGTTGGAAAATGACAGTTCTAGATAATGGGAAAATTACAATAATTGGTATATTAGAAGAATGAGACAAGAGAACTAAAACCTATTATACTTGACACATATAAAGTATTTGATAATGTTAAATTAATGTCAGACACTTCCCAGATTGGAAAATATCCAAGGAAAGGCGTATGGGCATAACTGTGTTTAGCAAAATGTATGCCTCATATCATTCACGCACCCACATATGCAGAAAAGTAAAAAGTCAAATGAAAAACCAAGGTAAAAAATGTGGAGTGTTTGTAAATTGACGAGAAGGAAGGTTAATGTGTGCATAGAGTGAGGAGAGAACATTAGAGAAGAGTAACATGCATGACTATATGCAGAGAAGTTGGGGAAACTTGAGAAAATGTGTCTTAGTACAGAAAGCAAGTAGAATGCTCAACAGAAGACATGGAATATGAATTTGAATATAATAGAGAACTGGGACTGTATCAAGAGAGGCACCGTATGCTTGGAGCTTAGAATTTAATTTTAACATTGAAAGTTTAGCCCTAGTGACACTTGTGTCTTACCAGCCTGTTTCTCTTCTCATGGTAGTTTCGAAGGGAATACACATTCTCTTGGAATATGACTAAGCCAGTCATCTGTGTTAGCTAATTTCAGCCTATAATACCCAGAAATTTTTCTAGCCTCCAAAATGCCCTTTTTGGATATTTTTTGATTTATCATATATATTCTGAAACATATTCATAACCATGAAAGTAGCAAACAATTGACGAAATATACTATGTGCATATTTCCAGTTTAACCCTTATAACTTAGTTAATTTTTGTCATTGCCTGTCTTTGTTGGAGTCATATATTTGGGCCCATAAAAATTTAGGTTGGTAGTACCATTTGATTTCTCACATATAAATTCAGGAAGTGCCAAATATTCTAAGTAATTACCAGTCTAAATTATGGTTTATTCATCGTTCTCTACACTGCCTTTTTGTTGTTGTTGTTCTCTATACTTTCTAAGATGAAAAAGGTCTTAGGCACTGAGAATTTATTTGCTTGATAGTTTGTTTGATTCTGAGGGAATTCACCAAATTTCTCTCTACCTGCTATATTACATTTCTCAGTTACATAATTTATAAAACATAAAACTCCTTTATGTGTGCACTGCCCACAGTTGTAAATTTTTCCCATTGTTAAGTCCCAGCCCCATCTTTTCTCACTACCAAGCTCATCTTATGTAAACACAGTTAAACTAAGAATTATTGTAAGAAATTTCCAGCACGCATAGCCCTACCCCCATCAGGATTCATAGATTGCCCAGGAGTAGTGTCTGAGAAAATAGAGGAATCTTCTCTATAATGCTGTGGCTTTTACCTTAAAAAATAAAAAGTTACCTAAGAGAGTAAAGGGAATATTCTAGTTTACGGAACTATCTGTAAATGGAGGCATCCTCCCTCCCAAGAAGCTTCTCCCATGGAAACTACAACTGTGGACAAGCCTGGAGGTCACCTCCATACAGTCAGGGCCCTTCCTTTCTAGCCCCTTTGCTTCTGCTTGCTGGGACTCTGTCAGAAACCAAATAAACAAAACATTCACAGCTAATTAGCAGCAGAAAAACGCTCCTAAAAGGCTTTGAGGCAATTGTAGCAAGCTGAGTTGCCTGTTCTACTCAGAGTTAAACACAGATTCTCCAAGGGATGGAAAAGCTTACTTTTAGTACTCTAAGAACTTTAAAAAAAACTTTACAAACATACTTTATGTAGGGAGTATGCAAACAAATGAAAAGGGATGGAAAAGAGCGTCTGAATTTTTGTAAGGCTGAAACTCTACCGCTACAGAAGGACAGAGAGAGAAAGGAAAATTGGAAAGACCTCACAACAGAAGACAAAGATTCCATCCCTTCTGTCCTCTGAAAGGGGAACGAACATAACATGGAAGTACTTGGAGGTCCGAAGATAGAATATAAAGTAGAGTTTTGTAGGTTATTGCTAGATGTAGAAAAGATTTAAAAAAACACAAAATGTTAGGTACAATGTTAGAGATATATAGTCTCATAGATTCCATATTTTATAGATAAAAAGCAGTTAAGACTTAGCGTGGTGAGGCAGTTTGCTCAAAGTGACATAACTAGTGAATGGTAGAAATGAAACTTAAAGCAGATGAAAATAAGTATTAAAATATGAGAAATATAAAAGCTGAGAAAAAAAACTTTTCCTGATAGTGGAATAACTAGAAGGAGAGCTACTTTACAGTGAATGAATAAGTTATCTAATCTTACAAGTCCCTATCAGAGTATTTAGGCTGATTATAATTATTCTAAAGTTATAGGATTCTTGCATTGAGTTGGGGCTGAATAGATGACTTCTATAGTCTCTTCTGTTTCTTAGCCCAAGTGGAAAAAGTAGCTGTTAGGCCTTACATCTTGAATACCACTGACTGAGGGAGAGGAAGGCATAGCTTCTCATTTTTTGTTTTATTTTTATTTTTTATTAATATTTGTGAATTCAGTGTTTGTACAAAACTTTGGACTCTTATTTAAAGTCTACAATATAGGGGGTGCCTTCGTGGCTCAGTTAGGCCTTGACTCTTGATTTCGGCTCAGGTCGTGATCTCACGGTTTGTGAGATCAAAGTCTGCATCGGGCTCTGTGCTTAAAGCACGGAGCCTGCTTGGGATTCTCTCTCCTTCTCTCTCTGCTCTTCCCCCCCGCCGCCCCCCTTAGGTTTGCTGTCTCTCTTTCTCTCTCTCAAAATAAATTTTTAAAAAAATGAAAAAAATCTTTTCAAAGCCTACAATTTACATTTTTCCTATGCTCTTCGTTGTAATTTTATTACACATTACGTGTAACTCTGAGATTATAGTATAAGCCAATGGGAGAACAAATCTTGACATAAATACTTTGTGGGCAGATTTTCAGAAATGTACTTACGCTATTTCCCTATGATGTTGAAGCTTATATGTAAGCTTCAGACAAGAGATTTGTGCTGTCAGACCGTCAAAGAAATGGCACATCCTTCACCTGTCCTCAGAGCTCTTCCATGTTCCTTATTCCCATTAGGACAGGTGATGGGTAGCATTTTGCTGCTTGTACCACTCTAGATCAACTCCCTTCTTTCCTACGTTTCCTTCAGTCATTTAATATTTTGAAGTTTATTTTTTTTTAAGAGGAAATGTTTATTTATTTGGAGAGAGAGAGAGATTAGGGGAGGGGCAGAGAGAGAATCCCAAGTAGTCTCTATGCTATCAGCACAGAGCTGGGATGGAGAAGTAAAACTGGGATGGAGAAGTAAAAGAAAACCAAAACATGGCAAATAGTACCAGCTCAGCATGTTATTTTATCACTTAAATGCAATATGTCAGTAATGTTAAAAGCTTTTGGTATGGATATTCTCCATCTCATAACTCACTAATCTTGGAGGTAGTATCTCCAAGGCTTATATGAACGGTCATTATCATTAGGAAGTCCTTCCTGATTAGGCCAGTTGAAAACTTCCCATTGTATATTCTCTGTGCTAACTTCTAACTTCATAGCACTTATTATTTATATTATAATAAGGATAGATTGATACTATGGCAAGGTACAGATCATCCTGAAATTCCAGTGGCTTAACATATTTCTAGCTTACACCATTTGTCTATCACTTCTTGGTAGGAAAGAGGGCATTCTGCTCTAACTAGTCATTCAGGGACTCAGAACAAGGACGTCTTTACCATCTTCCAGCTGTATGATCTGGAACATGTGGCCTCCTTCCTCACTATGGCAAGAGTATTGCACAGGCCTTTTGGTGCCTTCGTTTGAAGGTGACACATGATATTTCCATCCACAGCCCATCCAGAACTAGTCCCATGACCCCACCTAATCTCAAGAGGATAAGGAGGGGCGCCTGGGTGGCGCAGTCGGTTAAGCATCCGACTTCAGCCAGGTCACGATCTCGCGGTCCGTGAGTTCGAGCCCCGCGTCAGGCTCTGGGCTGATGGCTCGGAGCCTGGAGCCTGTTTCCGATTCTGTGTCTCCCTCTCTCTCTGCCCCTCCCCCGTTCATGCTCTGTCTCTCTCTGTCCCAAAAATAAATAAAAAACGTTGAAAAAAAAATTAAAAAAAAAAAAAAAGAGGATAAGGAAATGTGGGGAAACAGAATGTTGGGTGAGCTTCATTCTGTTTTCAAGCAATTCATTCAACAAGTATTTATTGAGTGCTTACTATATACCAGCTACTCTTCTAGGCCCTAGAAATTAAAAAAAAAAAATTTTTTTAAGGCAAAAATCCCTATTCTCATAAGTTATTTTCCAAATTTGGGGTCATTCAGTTATTTTAACATCTGCCTTAGAGACAAGTGCTTGTCTTTTCCTGTAATCTCCATATATCCCAACAAGGTACAGCACATATAATAGTGGTTCAATAAATAAGCATAAGTTAATATAACTATTTAAGGTCTTATTGTGCAAGAACCATGCTCTACAATTACATACAAAGAAAACTCGTAACATGTAAATTCTTTAAGTTGGCTGTACTTCTGCAATGTAAGATCAGGTCCCTGCTTGATATATATGTAGATAAGCTTTGAGCCCTTCAAAAAATTTTGTTAAGTACTGGGAGAGTGGCTTCTAAACTAAAAACTTTTGCTCATGTTCCGTTCATTGATGATTATGCTATAAGCTCATTGCCGATAGGAACTCTTGTTTGGAACCCTGTAAATCCCATAGTTTTAATAAAGTCTTAACAGAGCTAAACCTAGGCAGTCCAGAGCCCTGATTGATTAAAGTAAGCCTTCATTCATTCATTGAGTATTTATTAAGCTTCTGTTATGTTTTGGGCAATGTCCACAAAGATGGATAAGAAGTTTACTTAGAAATTCAAATTTTTTGTGTATAGGTAAACTGAGCTTATTTTGTTTGGACTCAAAATGAGACTTTCTGTTTATTTTCTCTACTTGACAATTATATTGATGTGAATTAGCCACTCAGGAAGAATGGGAGGGGGCAATGTTTCAAAACATCTACTCATTTTTTTTTATTAAAAATTTTTTTTTGTTTCTGGCACAAATAAAGACACAGAGATAAACAGAACAGAATAGAAAACCCAGAAATGGACCTAAAACTACATGGTCAAATAATCTTTGACAAAGCAGAAAAGAATGTCCAAAGGGAATAAAAACAGTCTCTTTAAAAAATGGTGTTGGGAAAACTGGAAAGCAACATGCAAAAGAATGAAACTGGACCACTTTTAATGGGACTGGACCACTTTTTAAACCATACACAAAAGTAAATGCAAAAGGGATGAAAAACCTAAATGTGATAAAGGAAACCATCAATATCCTACAAGAGAACACAGGTAACAATCTCTTTGACATCAGCCATATTAGATATGTCTCCTGGGTCAAGGGAAAGAAAAGCAAGAAAGAGAAGAGAAGAGAGGAGAGGAGAGAGGAGAGGAGAGAGGAGAGGAGAGGAGAGGAGAGGAGAGGAGAGAAAAGAAAAAGAAGGAGGGAAGGAAGGAAGGAAGGAAAGAAAGGAGGGAGGGAAGGAAGGAGGGAAGGAAGAAAGAAAAAGAAACAGAGAGAGGGGCAGGGAGGAAGGAAGGAAGGAAGGCAGGCAGGCAGGCAACTATTGGGACTTCACCCAGATGAAAAGCTTCTTCACAGTGAATAAAATGAAATAATAAAATTAAAAGGCAACATTTAGAGTGTGAGAAGATATTTGCAAATAACATATCTGACAAAGGGTTAGTATCCAAAATATATAAAGAACTTATAAAACTCAACACTCAAAAGACAAATAATCCAGTTAAGAAATGGGAAGAAGACATGAACTGACATTTTTCCAAAGAAAGCATACAAATGGCTAACAGTATATGAAATGATGCTCAAAATCACTCATCATCATGGAAATGCAAATCAAAACTACAATGAGATTCACCTCACACTTGTCCGAATGGCTAAATTTAACAACACAAGAAATAACAGATGTTGGGGAGGACGAAGAAAATAGGGAACCACCTTACACTGTTGGTACAAATGCAAACTGGTGCAGCTTCTCTGGAAAACAATATGGAGGTTCCTCAAAAAGTTAAAAAGAGAATACTATCCCACAACTGAACATTTGCACTACTAGGTATTAACTTGATACAAAAATGGCAATTAAAAGGGAAACATGCACCCCATTACTTATAGCGACATTGTCAACACTAGCCAAATTTTGGAAAGAGCCCAAATGTCCATCGACTGATGAATGGATTAAAGAAGAGGTACTGTGTATATATTGCTTCTTGGCCTTTTGGCCAAGATCAAGTGAAAGAAGAGGTGGCATATATGTGCAATTGAATGTTACTCAGCCGCAAAAAAAGAACAAAATCTTGCCTTTTGCAATGATGTTGATGGAGCTAGAGACTATTATCATAAGCAAAGTAATTCAGAAATAGACAAATACCATATGATTTCATGTACCTGTGGAATTTAAGAAATGAAACAGATGAACATAGGAGGAAAAATAGAGAGGAAACCATAAAACAGACTCTTAACTATGGAGAACAAACTGAGGGCTGCTGGAAGGGAAGTGGGCAGGGGGATGGGTTAAAATGCTGGTGGGTATGGGGCGCCTGGGTGGCTCAGTCGGTTGAGCGTCCGACTTCGGCTCAGGTCACGATCTCGCGGTCCGTGAGTTCAAGCCCCGCGTCGGGCTCTGTGCTGACAGCTCAGAGCCTGGAGCCTGTTTCGGATTCTGTGTCTCCCTCTCTCTGACCCTCCCCCATTCATGCTCTGTCTCTCTCTGTCTCAAAAATAAATAAACGTTAAAAAAATTTTTAAAAAAATGCTGGTGGGTATTAAGGAGGGCACTTGTTGTGATGAGCATTGGCTGTTATATGTAAGTCATAAATCAGTAAATTCTACTCCTGAAAGAAATATTACATAATACGTTAACTAACTGGAAGTCAAATAATAACTTGAAACAAACTAACTAAAAAAAAAAAAAAATTGTTTTTGATTCCAAAACAACTACTCTCATTCAACCCCTTTGACTATGTGATTCTCACTTTGAATATACCTTAAATAATAGCCATAGGTCTCTTCTTGAATATTACCTTCGAGATCAGTCTCTTTCATTTTAAGGTAATTTTAATTATTAGAAAGCTCTTCTTTATATTTATCCCAAATCAAAACTTCCATCTCTAGAATACACTGTTCTCTCCTGTAATGACCCTTAAGATATTCTATGATAGTTATCAGGTTATGTCTCATCTGATCTCCACCCCCTTTTAAGAAATAATTTCAAGCTTCCCTACCATTTGATCACTTTCCTTTTAAAGTGTTCCAGTTTGTCAGTGTACCTTAAAGTGTGGTACACCGAACTGCACACAAGGAGGGTTGGAGTGGTGTAGGGTGTTGAATGCAGTAGAGTTCTTTGAGATCATAGGTTTCTTACAGAAGTGAGCCTTTCTGGAGTAGGCATATTGTTATTATGGTTTGCAAGTACAAGTAAGATATGACAAGAAAAAGGATGAGGAACATTTAAATAAATGCTTAGAAATGGAGCAAAAGAAGGAACGGATTCTTGGCCTAGAACAAACCGTGAGTGCAGTTAGGGAATGTGTTAAAACTCTTGGAATTAGGTGAAGTAGGGTAAAGTGAGTGAGTGCATAATGATCCTCAGATAAGTGTGATTTCTGGGTCAAATGGGTAATTTCAAAGAGGAATTTTTAGTGGAATTCTGTACTGTAGCAGGAAGCAGAAACACGACCAGAGAAATATTCAAGTTTGGTAGAACCACTAGGAAGAGGCTGCTATTACCAAGTAAAAGATCTTTGTTTTGAGAGGGTGCAGGTGAAGAGAGCCTCATAAGCAAGAAGTTACAGGATTCTGCGGGAGTTTTGGTGAGGTCCGAAGCAGAAAAACTCACTTTTTGTGGTAGAGAATAAGGCTTTGGTAAAATAAGAAGTAATAATAAAAATAGGTAACGTATAGAGGGCCTGTGCGCAAGATGTTCTTCTGAGTGTTTGATACATGTATCAGCACTTCAGTCTTCGCAGTAGCTCTGTGATCGTCCCCATTTATGAATGAGATAATTCACACAACGCTGAGTGAAGTAATTTGCTGAATCCTATTTAGGCTGAAAGAAGGCAGAGCTGAGACCTTAATTCAAGTCATGTCTGGCTCCAAACTCTGTCCTAGTAATCACTGTATTTTCTCTCACTATACTATACTATGATGTTTGATTTCAACCTACCTTCTTTCACATCTCATAGATAACTTATCTGTGCCCCTTTTTCTTGTATGGTGCCACCTTTCCTGCTCCCTTCAAGGGTCCAGTGCTATCCTCACCTTTTCCCTACTATTAAAAACTACGGCCTGGGGGCGCCTGAGTGGCTCAGTCGGTTAAGTGTCCATCTTCAGCTCAGGTCATGATCTCAAGGTTTGTGGGTTCTAGCCCTGCGTTGGGCTCTGTGCTGACAGCTCAGAGCCTGGAGCCTGCTTCGGATTCTGTGTCTCCCTCTCTCTCTGCCTCTCCCCAGCTTGCATTCTCACTCTCTTTCTCTCAAAAGTAAATAAACATTTAAAAAAAATTTTTTAAATAAATAAAAAATAAAAACTACTGCCCGGAAAGAAGGTAATAAGCTCATTCATTCATTCATTCACGTCATGGAACAAATGACTGATGTGGCTTAAAGAAAATAAGAGTATTCCAGGGCTGAGGTTTTTTTAGGGGTGCAGGGAATGTTGAGGGGCTATAAATCCTTAACCCCAAATCCTGTTGCATTTTAAAGTATATATGGACTGGGAGGATGAGTATGTTGGATTCATGACTTTCTGTACCCTTCAAGTTATACCATTATTTCGCTGACCCAGGGCTTGTGGAGTCCTTCTGGTAGAAATGAGGTAGGAACATAAAAATGAGAATGGGAGAATAAGAGATACATCTTTATTATACTGATCCAGTGATTTTAGGAATGCCTATTATTTACCTAATTCATCATCAGATGGAAGAGTTCTGATACAAGCCCAAGAGATACAGACTCTAAGAAAAGCTTTAATTCTTCTTGGACAATCACAGATGAAAAGAGAAAATTCCATTCTAGGGTTTAAGTGTTCATGCATTTCCATTTGAATCAAGATAGAGCTTTTGTTCCTGTATGTTCCTTCAAAAATAAACCCTCTCAGATGAGTCTATGATTTATCTGCCCTAGGAATCTTAAAATCTGGGAATGTTACCCTAGAGTTATCCTTAATAGCTCTCTTTTTCCTATTCCACACACAAGCCCTTTCATTTCTTCCTTTACAAGATTTCTCATATATTTTGACCTAGTTCAGTTCAATGAATATTTATTGTGTACCTGTTGTATACCAGATTCTGTGCTCTGGGCACACAAGTACCCCTGTCTCAGATTTCCCATTTTCTAAGAGAGAATATAGCATGATACAAGCAATCCTAGAAGTGTGCTTAAACACAGAAGCAGTATACAGGAGAGAATTCCTCTGCCAGGGAAGGTCAGAAAACCTTGCAAAAGGAGGTGATGCTTGAATAGTTTTCAGGGATGAATAGGAGTTCATCAAAAATATGGCAGGGGAGCAAAATATTCTAGTTAGTGGGCAAAGGGTATGCAAAGACTTAAAAGCACAATGTGGCCTGGCAGTTACAAGTAGTATTGCTGTGTGATGAATGTAGTTGAAGCCAAGAGGTAGTGGAAAATTACCTGTTCTGTTCTTCTCATTGTCAGCATCTTCATATGCTTAGAGCATCAATTTGTTGATCTCCACGTTTGTGATTATTGTAGGCCTGATCTTTCTTCAGCACTCTGCTAGAGTCCTGCCTGTGTGCCACTCCTTGACACTTTAGCCACTGTATTTGGCCACCTAAGTGTGTCCTCAGTCCTCAAACCTCCATGACAGGAACTGATCTCTAAGTGTGGTGGAAGGAGGAATGACATCTTCGCTTGTATTGACAGGGTCAGATAGGTTTCTTAATCAGATTTGCATATGATAATTTTGAAAATCTTTTGAGGTGAAGGGATGAATATGAAAACAGTGCTTTGTTCGTCACAGTAACATAATTTACTGTACCCATTTAGCTTAATTCAGCGAGTGTGTCTTCTCTTTGTCCGTGGAGTAGCCCAACGTTGAGAACACAAACAGTGGTAGAAAACAGGAAGAGGAGTCCTCCCTTCCATGTCTGAGAGAAAAAACTCTCCTTAGATTTATACTCACGCAGGTTCTGGCCTTAATAAATAAGCTCTCTGAGAGAGAAAAATCAGGGAGAAACATTTATTGTTTCTTCTGTTCGTCATACAATTTAAAACCATAAACTGAAAGGAAGACAATACACGGCTTTAAAATGAAGTTGTGCGTGACGTAGTATCAAAGCAAACTGATCTTTATGTTAATTTCTTTGTAACTTCTTTTTTAAGGATGCTGGGGAGTTTTATGCTAAATATAAAGAAACAAGATTGAAGAAAAAGGAAGATGCATTGAGTCGGGCTGAACTTGAAACACTTCAAAGTGAGTTTTAAACATTGTCTTCTTACTGTGTTAACAATATCATATAAGACTGACTATTTAAATTTGGATTTTCCTTTAAAGTCAAAAGTAATTAAGTTTTCTGTGCTTTCATTACCATTCTCTAAGAGCAGTTACTTCCTTAATGTATTAGATGTGGAAAGTACTCTATTAGTTATTGCTGAACCACCCATAGTTCAGTATCAGAGGGGGGATAAAATCCACATGAAGTCATATAGTTTGTCAAATCTAGGAAGCATCCCAAATCAAGGAAGTCCTAACATACCCCAGTGTTGTAATTGTCATTGATATTTAGTGCCATTTCTGTCCAGTTGGTCATTCAACTTGCTGTAAAACAGTATCAAATCAGAAACCTGAAAATAGCAATGACTTTTGTTTTGAAAGTCTTTGCTTCATCATTAGTTGATGTATTATTATACAACATGAAAACCCTGGACTAAATTATCAATGTGTTGAAGTCTTCTATTGAACACTAAAGGCAGTACTTGCTGATTTTAGGAAAAGTTAAACATACAATTAAAGAAGGCATTTCTCCAACCCTGGTCTTTTTGTCTCATTTTGACAGATCTACATCTTTCCCACATATAGCCCCTCCTCCCTTTACTTTGCTTTATTTTTTTTAAGTTTATTTATTGGGGTACCTGGGTGGCCCAGCCAGTTAAGCATGCGACTTTGGCTCAGGTCATGATCTCGCGGTTTGTGGATTGGAGCCCCCGACTGGGCTCTGTGCTGACAGCTCAGAGCCTGGAGCCTGCTTCAGATTCTCTGTCTCACTGTCTCTTTGCCCCTTCCCTGCTCGCTCTCTCTCTCTCTCTCTTTTTCAAAAATAAATAAACATTTAAAAATTTAGCTTATTTATTTTGAGAGAGAGAGAGAGAAAATGCACGCACATGAGAGAGAGAGAATCCCAAGCAGGTTCCACACTGTCTGCATGGAGTCCAACCGTGGGACTCCAACTCACGAACCATGAAATCTTGACCTGAGCCAAAATCAAGAATTGGAGGCTTAACCGACTGAGCCAGAGGCAGCAGTGTGATGTCCGACTTTGCTTCTGGAGTCACGTCTTTCTTTGACTGTAACTGGGAAAAGTTCCTGCTTTTAAGGGCCCATGTGATTAGACTGGGCAAATTTGGGTAATTCGGGATAGTCTCCCTTTTCAGGGTGCTCAGTCTTAATCATATCTGCAAAATCCCTTTTGCCATCTAAGGTAAAATATTGCCAGACTCCGGGAATAGAATGTGGACATCTTCAAGGGTCCGTTTTTCTCCCTACCATAATCCTTCAGGTGTCTGGGCAGCTTTAGAACAGGGGCTGTTTCTTTTTTATCTTTATGTCTGCAGAATTGACTACAGTGTCCTGGCACACAGTAAATGGATATATTGGATGAATATATGAATTAATGTCATGCCATGAATATTAATGAGCACCTATCCTGTATAGAACTCTGTTTTAAGGAGCACATAATTTAACTTATAAAGTTTCAGGGTACTTGGGTGGCTCAGTCCATTAGGAGTCAGTCTGACTCTCAGTTTCGGCTCAGGTCCTGATCTCACGGTTTCATGAGTTCGAGCCCCGCTTCAGTCAGTGCAGAGCCTGCTTGTGGTTCTGTCTCTCTCTCTCTCTCTCTTTCTCTCTCTCTCTCTCTGCCCCTTCCCTGCGCATGCTGTCTCTCTCAAAGTAAATAAACTTAAACTTAAATAAACTTAAATAAACTCAACAACTCTACATACTATGTAATTTTCAAGCCAAGGATATCAAAAAGTACATTTCTGTTAAGAAAGAGTTCAGGATGATAGAAGATTACATATAAAGATATGCGTTGGGGAGAAAGAGTGGGCAAATGACTATTATTGTTATATTAAAAATATTGAAACAAGTTTGTTATAGTAATTGTTGAGAAGTTTTAATTACGTTGAGTAAATCAATAAAAGCCTAAATGTAATATTTAGAGTTAATGTGAATATACATTTTATAGCTTTCATAGGCACAGCTTATTTTTATGTAGCTTTTGTAACAAACCACTTAATTGTTATAATTTTGGCATATGTATTAGAACTCTGTAATAACAATTTGTTAAGTTTATACACTAAAACTTGGAAAATAGGAGTTAGGCATAAAATATGTATCACAATGTAAGATATTTTATCACAATGTAAAAATTCCTTGTTTGTGACCATTTTCCCAAAGTCACTTGAAGATTTTTGTTCTAAGAGTTTGATGGAGGTTTTTAAGCAGATTAATAATTCTGGGTTTTTTTGTTATTGTCTAATAAAAAGATGATGTAAAGAAACACATGTTCGAATACATAAATACATGAAAACTCTGTTTGCTAGTAAAAATACGTAGTAATCTTTTAAATATTTGAAAATTCATCACGAGCTCATCAGTTATTGAAACTCAAAATGGAACTAGCACTACCAGAAAGCATATTAAAAACCGTATTCATCCCAGCCATGAGTAATAAGACTTCTCATGCTCATGTTTTTGGTATCAGTGGTATATTAGGGAAAGGTCATGGTATCAACATTAAGAATGTTAAAGTACAGTCACATTATTAATAATGTCAGAAACTGTCATGTATTTTTTAATGTAGTCTCTAATGGTTACATGCAAAGAATCTTTTAATTAATTTTGTTAACTTCATTACAGTGTTCTGCATTGTATACTTTAGAATTAATATATAAAGGCCCCAAATCCCCCAGTGTGCATTTCATTTGCCCCTATCCTTCTTAATTTTAAAGACCATCATTGGAGTACTGAGTTCATAATAACATTTCCATCTGCTTAATTGAGTAAATGCTTCTCATGTAGATTAGCAGTAGCTATTTTATGCTGCCTGTTTTTCATGACCTAATTGCTAATCTGCCCTCAAGAAATCTGCTCTACTGCTGAGATTGTGCAATACCCTCGGAGGGCCAGACCGTAAGGTGTGGTGGTCTCATTAAAACAGTGTGTTAGAACGGGAAATACGGAAAGGACGATTTCTTAAAAATAAATATCATTGTTCTGGGAGTCTATGCAGAAGATGTGATATCTGTTTGGAAAACTAGAGGCCCTTATTTATTTATTTATTTATTTATGTATTTATTACAAGCTTAATCAATTTTTATGTTTTATATTTCAATACGTGGGATATTTATAAATACGACTTTTTCATTGTTAATGATATTTTTATACATTCTCTAATTATATGAGTTTTCTTCTAAGTCAATAGATGCAAATTCTAAGTACTATAATGAAACAACTCATATCATGAACGGGAAAAATGAGTTATTTTATAAATAAATTGGCTCTAAAGGTGAAAATTTGAATAGACAAAATTGGGGGAGGAAGAATAGAAGTGAAACTTAATATTTCTATTATCTTTTCTCCGTACCTTATATGATGTCAAACAGAAACAAAATCAAGTAATCAAAGCCTTACCGTCAAGTACTTTTTTGGCTGCAGATATGATGGTTCCAGACATTAGTTATATTTTCTCCTAGTTTTGTGGTCCCCATTGCACACCCCAGTGATGGACCTAAGTACAGCGAGAAGGTGGAGGACTTTTTAGGGGGACAGGATGAGAAAACATTCACCTTCCCTAGGGTAAAGGAAGACTGGCTTTTAGAAAACTCAGGTTCGTGAAGAAATGAGATGCTAGTGCTGACTGAAGGGGTTGGTTGTGAGGAGGACAAAGGAGATAGGGTAGAGGTAACTCCAGTTTAGGTTAGCACATTTACCCTGTGGTAATACAGTGTGCTCGTGGGTGGGAGAACACTGTCGGAGATAACCTAAGAAAAAGCATATTCCAGTCAGTAGCTCCAGTACGTTTGGAAACATGACCAAACAGAAACTCTGTACCTTAGCTTAGGAATTGTGTTATGTAGTAAAACCTAATAGGAGCCCCGGTCCCAAGAGTTTATGTGTAGGCAGAGAATATCTAAAGAACAGTATTATTTCTTAGGTACTTTGCTCAAGGAACAACGGAATGTGGATTTTTTCAATCATACAGCTCAAATGTAAATTCACAATTCCTTCAATATTTCAAATTCTATGTGGTGTAGGCTTTAGTATAATGCCGTCTTAACACAATCTTAGTTTTCCCACTGAAATGATTTTAAAACCTTTTTATCCAACTGAATATGTAAATATTTATGGCTTTCGATTAGTTAAATTTGAACTAAAATTTTAACAATTAATTTACTTAATTTCGAACTAAAAATATACTTCTTAATATTATGCTTTTTATAAAATAATGTGTCCATGTATAAGCTTCATGCAGGAAGGTATTTTTGTCTGTCTTGTTTACAGCTGTAACCCCAGAGCCTAGAACAATGCCAGATAGATGATAGGTAACTCAGGAAATACTTGTCAAATGGGCTAATGGAATACTTACTGTATTGTTCTTTTCTACTTCACACTTGTTAAAAGAATTTATTAAAACTTTTCAGTAACATTGTTGACAAGAAGATCTTTGTTATCAGTAAAACTGCTTTTTGAGTGATCTACAACAGCTTATTTATTAACACAGCTTATTAACAGAGTATATCCTCCTTATTTCCGTGTATAATGAAATATGGTCCCATGTATGGTGCTGACGCTGGAAATTTTATCCCAAGCCACAAGTACCTAGCCACTTAATATTAGGATTTCTTTTTTCCTTTCTTCATGATTGCTACAATAAAACCACCTGTATTGTTTCTTTTTTTCCCCTAGTATTTTTTTATTATGGTAAAACACACCTAACAAAATTTACCATCTTAACCATTTTTAAGTATATAGTTCGGTGGTATTAAGTATGCGCATAATGTTGTGCAGCCATCACCCCATTCATCTCCCATAGCTCTTTTCCTCTTGTAAAACTGAAAGTCTGTACCCTTTAGACAGTAACTCCCTAGTCTCACCTCCCCACAGCCCCTGACAACCACCATTCCACTTTCCGTCTCTGTGATTTTGACTACTCTAAGTATCTCCTGTAAGGCTGATCACATAGAATTTTCTTTTGTGACTGGCTTATTTCACTTAGCATGAAGTCCTCAAGGTTTATCCACGTTGTGGCATGTGTCAGAATTTCCTTCCTTTTTAAGGCTGGATAAATAATATACCATTCTATGTGTGTGCCACATTTTGCTTATCCTTTCAAATTTCTGTCAACGGTTACTCGGGTTGATTTCACTTCTTAGCTATTGTGACTAATTCTTCTATGAACGTGGGTATACAAATAACTCTGAGTCCCCGGTTTCAGTTCTTTTGGGGATATACACAGAGGTAGAATTGCTGGATCATACGATAATTCTATTTTTAATTTTTTGAGGAACCAACATACTGTTTTCCATAGCAGCTATACCATTTTCTATTCCCACTGACAGTGCACAGGGGTTCCATTTTTGCCACATCTTTGCCAACACCGATTTTGTTTTGTTTTGTTTTTTTATTGTAGCCATCTTGATGGGTGTCTCTTTAAAGAAATATCTATTCAAGTGGGGTGCCTGGGTGGCTCAGTCAGTTGAGCGGCCGACTTTGGCTCAGGTCATGATCTCACAGTTTGTGAGTTCGAGCCCCGCGTCGGGCTCTGTGCTGACAGCTCAGAGCCTGGAGCCTGCTTTGGATTCTGTGTCTCCCTCTCTCTCTGCCCCTAACCCACTCACATTCTGTCTCTGTCTCTCTCAAAAATAAAAAAATAAACCATTAAAAAAAAAAAAAAGAAATATCTATTCAATACCAAGTTTGAATTGGATTGATTTTGTTAAGTTTTAGGAGTTCTCTATATATTCTGGCTATTATCCCTTATGAGATATATGATTTGTAAATATATTCTCCCATTTTGTGGGTTACCTTTTTACTCAGTTGACATTGTCTTTTGATGCACACAATTTTTTCATGAAGTCTAATTTGTCTATTTTTTCTTTTGTCTGTGCTTTTGTTGTCATATCAAAGCAATCATTTGCCAAATCCAGTGTCTTAAAGCTTTTGCCCTGTATTTCCTTCAGAGTTTTATAGTTTAAGGTCTTACATTTAGGTCTTTGATCCATTTGGACTTCACTTCATAGTGGGTAAGGGTCCAACTTCATTATTTTGTATGTGGATATCTAGTTTTCGCTTGTCGAATTATTGCTTTTTTATTTAACTTTTTACTTTGAAATCATTATAGATTTATAGGAAGTTGCAAAAGTAGTGTAGAGAAGGTTCCATGTACCCTCCTAAAAACCGGGAACTTGAGCTTGATATGAAGTGTGTGTGTAGTTCTCTATCATTTTATCACATACGTGTATTTATGTAACCACCATCCCAATCAGCCACTACCCCTTTATGATCACACCCATCTCCTCCGGTTCCCCCATTATCCCTAATATCTGGCAACTACTAATCTATTTTTTATCTCTGTTTGTCATTTTGACTATATGATTTAGAGAATGTGATTTGGAGAATCATACAATATTTGACTTTTTGAGATTGGCTTTTTCACTCAGCATAATACTCTTGAGATCCATTGAAGTTGTTCCATGTATCAGTAGTTCGTCCCTGTTTATTCCGGGTATGGCTGTACCACAATTTGTTGAACTTTTCACCAGTATAGGACATTTTGGTTGTTTATGGTTTTTGACTGTTACAAATAAGGCTACTGTGAATAGTCAGGTGTACATTTTTGGGTGAACCTAGTTTTTATCCGGGATAAATGACCAGAAGTGCGATTGCTAGGGGTGATAGGTTTATGTTTAGAGTTCAAAGAAACTGCCGAATTATTTTCCAGAGTGCTTGTGTACCTTTTTACATTCCTACCAGTAATATATGAGAGATCTAATATCTCTGTACTTTTACCAGCATTTGGTATTCTCACTTTTTAAAATTTTAGCTATTCTAGTAAGTTTGTAGAGATATCTCATCATGGTCATATATATATATATATATATATATACATATATATATAATAGTTTTATTATATATAATAAATATATAAATATATAATATAAATATATATAATAAATATATAATAATAAATTATATAATAATAAATATATATATAATATATAATATTAATATATTAATATATTAATAAATATATAATAAATATATATATCACCGAGCCCTATTATAAAAATTTTATCCCATGTTTTCTTCTAAAATTATTTTAATTTTGTGTTTTACATTTAAATCTATGATCCATTTTGAGTTAATTTTTTGTAAGGTGTGAGGTTTAGGTTAAAGTTTTATTTTTTATTTTTTGCCTATGGATAGCCAGTTTTTCTAGCACTATTTTTAAATTTAAATTAAATTAAATTAAATTTTTTTGGAGAGAGAGAGAGTGCATGCATGCAAATGTGCAAGTGGGAGAGGGGCAGAGGGAGAGAGGGAGAGAGGGGGAGAGTCTTAAGCAGGCTCCATGCTCAGCTCAGAGCTTGATGTGGATTTGATCCCATGACCCTGTGATCAGGACCTGAGCCAAAATTGAAAGTCAGACGCTCATCCAACTGAGCCACCCAGGCGCCCCTCTTTTTTTTTTTTTAGGTCAACTAGGGTGATTCTTCCCACTTTCCTATCCTTTTTCAAAATGTTTTAGCCAATCTAGTTCCTTTGCCTTTATATATAAATTTTAGAATAATCACCTGTGTATCCGCAAAAAATCTTGCTAAAACTTTAGGGATTATGTTAAACTTGTATATCAATTTGGAGAGAAGTGGATATTAACTATCTGGAGTCCTTTAATCTCTGGCTACTTATATCTTCTTTGATTTCTTAAGTGTTTTGTAGATTTTAGTATACAAATCTTTGTTAGATTTATATCTAAATGTTTTTCTTTTTGAGTGATTATACATGGTATTGGGTTTTTAATTTCACTTTCCATGTGTTCACTGCAGGTAAAGAAATGCAGTTGACTTTTTCTTTAATTTTTTCTAAGGTTATTTATTTTTGAGAGAGAGAGAGTGAGAGAGAGAACACACACATGGGAGGGGAGAGAGAGAATCCCAGGCAGGCTCTATGCTGTCAGCACAGAGCCTGAAATGGGGCTTGATCTCATACATGTGAGATCATGACCTGAGCTAAAACCAAGAGTCGGAGTCTCAACACTGAGCCACCCAGATGCCCAAAATGCAGTTAATTTTTATATTTAATTATGTATCTTGCAACCTTGCTAGATTTACTTGTTAATTATAGAAGTTTTTATATAGGTTCCTTGAATTTTCGGTATGGACAATCATGTCATATGACAATAGGGATAGTTTCATTTCTTCCTTTTCAATCTATATGCATTTTATTATCTTTTCATTTCTTATTTTGCTAGCTAGAACTTTCAAAACGATGTTGAACAAGAGTGGTGTGAGAGGACATCCTTCCTTTATTTCCAAACTTGGGTGGAAAGCATTTAGTGTTTTACCATTAATTATGTAAACTGTAGGGGTTTTTTGTTAGATACTTTATGTGAAGTTGAGGAAGTCTCCCTCTATTCCAAATTTTCAGAGTTTTTTTTATCATGACTAGAGGTTGACTTTTGTTAATTTTTTGTATCACTTAAGATGATCTTGTGATATTTCTTTACTTGTTAATTTGGTGTATTATAGTGATTGAGTTTTGAATATTGAGCTAGACTTGCATCCCTGCAGTAAATATCATATAATCTTGGTATATAATTCTTTTCATATATTGCCAAATTCTATTTGCTAATATTTTGCTAAAGATTTTTGCATCCATATGAGAGATTTTGGTCTATAGTTTTCTTTTTGTACTGTCTTTGTATGTTTTGGTATCAGAGTAGTACTAACATCTAAGGAATTGGAAGCTTTCTCCTATTTTCAGAAAGAGACTGTATTTAATTCGTGTTAATACTGTAAACATTTGGTAGAATTTCCTGGTGAGACCATTTAATATTGACCTATTTGGGGAGTTTTTAAATTACAAGTTAAATTTATTTTGTAATTACAAGGCTATTCAAATATCTATTTTATATATCTATTTTATGGGGAGTTGTAGTGGTTTGTATTTTTCAAGCAATTGGTCAGTTCCACCTAAATTGTCAAATTTATGTGTGCACTGTTGTTTTTAAAACTAATTTACTATCCTTTTGATGTCTGCATGTCCTGTAGTGATTTCTCCTGCTTCAGTGTTAATATTGGTAACTTTTTCTCTTCATCAGTTTTGCCAGATGTTTGTCAATTTTATTGATCTTTTCAAAGAACTAGTTCTTTGTTTCATTGATTTTTATCTATTGCTTTTGTTTTCTATTTCATTTATTTCTGTTCTTAATTTTATTATTTTCTTCCATCTGCTTGATCTTGTTTTGGTTTTGTTTGCTTTTGATATGGAAGCTTAGATTATGGTCTTGAGGCTTTTCATCTTATCTAATGTAAACTTTTAGTGCTTAAAATTCCACTCTCAGCACTGTTTTGTCTGTGTCCCACCTATTTTGATACATTATATTTTCATTTGATTCAGTTCAGTATTTTTTTTTTTCCTTGAGACTTCTTGTTTGACACCTGGATTGTTTTAGGGATGTTATTTAGTTTCCAAGTGTTTGGGAATTTTCCTGTTATTTTTCTGTTATTGATTTTTAGTTCGGTTACATTGTTGTCAGAAAACCCATTCTGGGGGCGCCTGGGTGGCTCAGTCGGTTGAGCGGCTGACTTTGGCTCAGGTCATAATTTCGCGGTCCGTGAGTTCGAGCCCTGCGTCGGGCTCTGTGCTGACAGCTCAGAGCCTGGAGCCTGTTTCAGATTCTGTGTCTCCCTCTCTCTGACCCTCCCCTGTTCATGCTCTGTCTCTCCCTGTCTCAAAAAAACAAAAAACAAAAAACGTTAAATTGTTAGGAAAAAAAAAAAAAGAAAACCCATTCTGCATGATCTCAATTCATTTAAATTTGTTGAGATGTGTTTTATGGCCCAAGATACGGTCTAGCTACGTATATATCCCATGGGCATTTGAAAAGAACATATATTCTGCTGTTGTTTAATGGAGTGTTGTTATGCTCCCAAAAGTCCCCAAGGCTCTGCTCTTTTTATTTTTTTGTTTATTTTCTCTGTTTTTCAGATTAGGCAATTTCTATTATTCTGTCTTCAATTTAACTGATTACTTTCTCTGTTCCATTTTTCTGTTGAGTTCTCAATCATTACATTTTTTTATTTTAGTTAGCATATTTTCAGTTCTGATATTTCCACTTGGTTG
The DNA here is from genome assembly GCF_023721935.1 of Panthera uncia. Lineage (NCBI taxonomy): Eukaryota > Metazoa > Chordata > Mammalia > Carnivora > Felidae > Panthera > Panthera uncia. The sequence goes on along the minus strand of NC_064809.1, from coordinate 19,882,267 downwards.
TTCTGTATGTCTTCTGGGTCTTTGTGGTTGACTTTTTATTTCATTTGTTTTGAGGATGTTCATTATTACATGTCAAACCATTTTTATATGCCTTCTCTAAAATCCCAGTCAGATCCTTTGGATGTCTTTTTCATCTTGTTGATTATATTTTTCATTCAAGTTGAGATATTCTTGGTTCTTGGTTTGATGAGGGATTTTTTTTTTTAATTAAAACTTGGACATTTTGGCTATTATGTTATAGTTCTCAGAATCTTGTTTAAGTATACTACCTTACCTGATGTTCTGTGGCAATGCTGCAGCTGAGGTGAGGAAGGGGAGAGTTGCTGCCCTGCTACACTCAGGTAGGGGTGGAAGTCCATGGCCTGCTTTATAGCTGCAGGAGAGGGTGGTTGTGGATCTTCTTAGGGTTGGGCAGGTGTGGGTGTCCTCACTTACCAGTAGGCTGCCTCTAAGAACACTCCACTAATATCCCCTTGCTGGCATAGGTAAGCAGGCCTACTTAGAGCTCCCCACCTGGCCTTTGCTGACATTGTGGAGTGTTGGTCTCTTTACTGCTGGGCAGTTGTGAAAGCCCTAACTCTCCTCTAGGCTTTCTCTGAAGCCACCCTGAAAGCAATGGGGAGGGATGCCTCATTACCCCTGGGTAGCTATGGAAGCCCAGGCTACCCCTACCCCTGCCATTGACTTTACAGGAGGAAGGGGTAGGAAAGAAAGTCTGGCTTCCTACACAATCTTCTCCCACATCACCCTGGTAGGGAGATTGGGGTGCCTTATTATAGCCTCACAGTGACAGAAGTCTAGGCTTCCCATTAGCCTTTGCTGGCAAGGAGAAGAGGTTGGCCACAATCTTGTCTTTTGTTTGCTTGAAGTAAATCAGTTATTATCTAAACTTGTCTTGCTATGCAAGGAAACCCAGGGTACTCACCACCTTGGTGTTCATCATGTCCTGCCATACCTAGCTGGCCTGTCTTCTCTTCAAAAATCAGTCTTCCTATATTTGTTTTATATGTAACATTTAGGGTTTTTTAATTTTCTTAGGGGGAGGAGTATGGAAAAGTACTTTGCCTCCATTTTTTTAGAAGTGGAAGTTTTGAATTACTTTTTTTTAAGCGATTTAAAAAAAAAAAGTTTATTTTAAGAGAGAGAGTGAGGGGGGAGGGGCAGAGAGAGAGAGAGAGGGAGAGAGAATGCCAAGCAGACTCCATGCTGGTAGCACAGAGCCTGACGCAGGGCTCGATCTAACTGTGAGATCATGACCTGAACCAAAATCAAGGTTTGGATGCTTAACTGACTGAGCCACCCAGGTGTCCCTTTAAGTGATTTTTTTAAATGCTTCTTTACAAAAACCTCAAACACTTGAAAGTGTGATACAACACCCTAGACATAATAACTACATTTATTTGTTTATAACTGATTCTCTTCAAGAAGGCAAAACTAGTACCGATGAGGTGGGTTCTAGCTTATATGTGTTTTCTTCAAGCAGTACTTTGTTCAAAATAAAGGAATTGAGAGAAACTGAGTAATGTGACGTACTTCATGAGGAATCAGTTCTATGACTTCTTCCCCTCTTATGAAAAATATTTTGAAAAACAAAACCTGGTTTCCTGGGGCGCCTGGGTGGCGCAGTCGGTTAAGCGTCCGACTTCAGCCAGGTCACGATCTCGCGGTCCGTGAGTTTGAGCCCCGCGTCAGGCTCTGGGCTGATGGCTCGGAGCCTGGAGCCTGTTTCCGATTCTGTGTCTCCCTCTCTCTCTGCCCCTCCCCCCGTTCATGCTCTGTCTCTCTCTGTCCCAAAAATAAATAAAAAACGTTGAAAAAAAAAAAAAAAAACAAAAAAAACCTGGTTTCCTGATTTGGGCTCGTATGGTACTCTGGTAATGCTGTCTTTTTAGTTTTTTGATACTTTTATTAGACTCACCTGTCATTTAAATTGCTAATTTTCTATTACAGTATCAGGAACTTTTTTTTAAAAAGTCACCATCTCAAAAGCCTGAAAATATAAAGGTGTTTAAGCAATATAAGGTAAAATATAGTGGTTAGATACCACATAATTTCTAGTTAAAATAACCCTTTCTAACTGGAACTGTTCCCACAGTACTATGTTCTTAATGTACATTATTCTTGGCATAAGCTAACTTTACAGACTTGAATGAAATGTGAGTGAATGAACGAATGATACTACTCCTCCCTTCAAAGTTTCCTGTTCACCCGGCAATTTTTTATTTGAAGGTGAAATAAAATTCATAGAAAATTATGTATTAATTTGTGGCTTCTTTTGATCTTTTCCTTTTGTTGTTTCTCCTGGCCCACATATGTGTTTTAGGAATTCTTTCTTTCTCCAGAACAGCCCCTCTTTGTATATTAGGATAGTAATTTTTTTTTTTAAGTTTAGTTTTATTTTCTTTGAGAGAGAGCTAGAGAGCAAGTGGGGGAGGGACAGAGAACCCCAAGCAGGCTCCATGCTGTCAGCACAGAGCCCGACGCAGGGCTTGAACTCACCATCCGCGAGATCATGACCTGAGCTGAAATCAAGAGTCGGACACTTAACTGAATGAACCATGCAGGCACCCTAGGATAGTAATTTGTAAATCATGATAATACTATCTTTTTGCATAGTTCTTTATAAGTTCTTTATTTTCCACGTTCATTCTAATCATTTTATATGTGTTAATCTCATTTATTTCCCATTAACAATTCATCAGATTCAGTATTACCATTATTCGCATTTTACAAAACAGTAAAGGACCATAAGAAAAAGCTAGTAAATTGCAGAGGCTGAGTTTTAATCCCAGATCCGTCCACAGTGAGAGCTTTTTCATTCATTCATTCATTCATTCATTCTCTATTTAGCACCAGACATTGTCCCAGACACTGGGAATTCAGTAGTGAACAAAATAAGAATTTTTGCCCATGTAGAAAGCATCAGTAAGATGAGTAGTGATAGATGCTGAGGCAAAATATAACAAGGAAGAGGGATAGGGAGCGTGTGTGTGTACACGTGGATGTGGGAGGCCTGCTGCGATTTAAATAAGGTGGACAAGGAAGGCCTCAGTAATAAAGAGACATTTGAGCAAAGACCTGCAAGGGGTTAGGGAGTAAGCAAGGCAGACAAGGGAGTGGGTTTCAAGTAGAGGAAACAGTTGAAAGGAGGCATAAATCACTTGGAGCCTTATATTCTAAGAACCTGGCTTTTACTCTTAGTGAAATGGGAGGTCCCAGGAAGGTTGTGCAGAGGAGTGACATGATTTGATACGTGTTCTCAGAAGAGTGACTGTGAGGTGAAGAACAGACTGAAACAAGGACTTGAAACAAAGAGACCACTTGGGAGCTCTTTTAATAATCCAGACAAGAAATGGTGATGGCTTGGATCAGGGTGATAAAAGTGAAGAAATGGAACTCTTTATGTATTTTAAGTACGAGACAAGATTTCCTACCAGATTTCATACAGGATATAAGAGAGAAGGGGGGATTGAGGACTCCCAAGGTTTTGGACCTCCGTAGGTCGAAGAAATGGGAACTTCACTGGAAAAAGCAGACAGAAGGGAAGGGATTTTATCAAGAGCTTAATTTAGAAGACGGTTCTATCCCTCCTTAATATTTAGAGCACATTCCTATACAAGCCAGGATTTAACTTCTGCACCTGTGCTGTGAGATAGGTAGAGCAGATATTTCATTTTATAGGTGGAGACTTAGAGATAAGTAATGTAAAGGAGGTACTAATGTATTGGTGAAGGACTAATGACATAGAAACTAGTTTTTCTGACTACTTGTTTCCTCTTTTTTCTACCACTTTTCATATTAATGATGTGATTCCAAATCTTTCCTATTCTGATAACTTTTCTGACATAATCTAGTTTTTCAGTTCTGCGTTATAGTATAGTGCTTAAAACTAAAACTTCCTTCCTGGGGCACCTGGTGGCTCAGTTGGTTGAACATCTGATTCTTGATTTCAGGTCATGTCATGATCCCAGGGTCATGGGATTGAGCCTTGCGTCGGGCTCCACACCAGAGTGTAGAGCCTGCTTCAGATTCTCTCTCTCTTCTTCTGCCCCTCTCCCCCACTCTTGCACTCTCTCTATACAATAAAAATTAAAATTAAATAAATAAAACATATTTCCTTTTCCTTTTCCAAGTTATGTTTCATTAATAACTGCTGCACTATTGTCTGAGCATTTCCAAAGAGAAATTCTCTGTGCCTGCTAGAAAAAGAAGATAACAAGTTAAGATGTTATGACTTTGCTCAATTTAAACTCTGTTCTACTGTTTTCAACACTATAGAGGTACAAGTGTTAATCAAGACCTAAAGAATATCCTCAGGTTAATGGTCAAGGACCCCAAATTACTATTCAGCAAATGTGTCTTAGCATAATAAACACTTTTGCAACGTGTGACAGGAAGTATTTGGTCTAAGTAGCTGGCCCACTAGTTGAGTTGTTTAGTGTAAGTTTCCAGATATATGAGGAGATAGGCTACTTATGCCAGAATATTTTGTTTTTTGTTCCAATGAAGACCCCAACTCTTCATTGTTTTGTTGAATAGGAGCATTAAACAGAAGGACTCCTTTAAGATGGTGTTTGGCTCATTTCTCCTTCCTTTTAAAAATCATACTGTGTAAAATTTTTCTTTTGAGAGGAAACCATTTCGCTTCATTCACTAGACAGAGTACCATGGAAATTATTTATCTTTTCTTTTTTCTTCCAAGATTTTATTCACATTTAAGTTAGGTAACATATAGTGTACTATCGGTTTCAGGAGTAGAACTTAGTAATTCATCCCTTACATATAACAGCAAGTGCTCATCCCAACAAGTGCCCTCCTTCATGCCCACCATGCAAGTAGCCCATCCCCCCACCAACCTCCTCTCCAACAACCCTCAGTTTGTTCTCTATTGTTACGAGTCTCTTATGGTTTGCCTCCCTCTCTGTTTTTGTCTTATTTTATTTTTCCTTCCCTTCCCCCATGTTCCTCTGTTTTGTTTCTTAAATTCCACATATGAGTGAAATCATGTGGTATTTGTCTTTCTCTGACTTATTTTGCTTACCATAACACACTCTGGTTCCATCCGTGTTGTTGCAAATGGCAAGATTTCATTCTTTTTAATCTGAGTAATATTCCATCATATATGTATACTACATCTTCTTCATCCACTCATCAGCCAGTGGACGTTTGGACTCTTTCCATAATTTGGCTGTTGTTGATAATGCTACTATAAACATCGGGGTGCATGTATCACTTCAAATCAGTATTTTTTTTTTTTTTTGTCCTTTGAGTAAATACCTAGTAGTGCAATTGCTGGGTTGTAGGGTAGTTCTATCTTTAACTTTCTGAAGAACCTCCACAGTTTTCCAGAGTGGCTGTACGAGTTTGCATTCCCCCCAACAGTGTAAGAGGATTCTCCTTTTTCTGCAGAAAACATCTTTTTCTGTGGAAAATAACCTTGCCAACATCTGTTGTTTCCTGAGTTGCTAATTTTAGCCATTCTGATAGGTGTGAGGTGGTATTTCATTGTGGTTTTAATTTGTATTTCCCTGATGATGAGTGATGTTGAGCATTTTTTCACGTGTCTCTTAGCCGTTTGTATGTCTTTTTTTGAAAAATGTCCATTTGTGTCTTCCGCCCATTTTTAACTGGATTCTTTATTTTTTGGGTGTTGAGTTTGAGAAGTTCTTTATAGATTTTGGCTACTAGCCTTTTATCCGATATGTCATTTGCAAATATCTTCTCCCATTCTATAGGTTGCCTTTTAGTTTTGCTGATTGTTTCTTTCACTGTGCAGGAGATTTTTTTTTTTTTTTTATGCTTATTTATTTTTGAGAGAGAGAGGGAGTGAGAGAGCACACAAGCGGGGCAGGACAGAGAGAGAAGGAGACACAGAATCCAAAGCAGGTTTCAGGCTCTGAGCTGTCAGCACAGAGCCCAATGTGGGGCTTGAACTCATGAACCATGAGATCATGACCTAACCCAAAGTCAGATGCTTAACCGACTAAGCCACCCAAGCGCCCCTCTGCAGAAGCTTTTTATCTTGATGAAGTCCTAACAGTTCAATTTTGCTTTTGTTTCCTTTACCTCCAGAGATATGTCTAGTAAGAAGTTGCCACAGCCAAGGTCAAAGAGATTGCTTCCTGTGTTCTGTAGGATTTGATGGTTTTCTGTCTTACATTTAGACATTTAATCCATTTTGAATTTATTTTTGTGTATGGCATAAGAAAGTTTCATTCTTCTGCATGTTGCTGTCCAGTTTACCCAACACCATTTGTTGAAGAGACTTTTTCCCATTGGATATTCTTCCCTACTTTATTGGAGATAAGTTGACCATACAGTTGTGGGTCCATTTCTGGGTTCTCTGTTCTGTTCATTGATCTGCATGTCTCTTTTTGTGCCAGTACCATACTGTCTTGATGGTTATAGCTTTGTAATATAGCTTGAAGTCCAGAATTATGAGGCCTCCGGCTTTGCTTTGCTTTTTCGACATTACTTTGGCTATTTGGCATCTTTCTGGCTCTATACAAATTTTAGGATTGTTTGTTCTAGCTCTGTGAAGAATGCTGGTATTGTTTTGATGGGGATTACATTGAATGTGTAGATTGCTTTGGGTGGTATAGACATTTTAACAATACTTGTTCTGTTCTTGGTTAGCTAGTTTTTGTTTCTTGCCTTTGTCAGGCTTGCCATTAAGAATCAATCTATCTTAACTTGAAGCCCATAACTTACAAAACTTTAATAGGACTTACAATTCCAGCAAAAATACTCTATATTTTCTATTTAACTACTTCCCCATGAAATTCATTGTGCTGCTTAAAGATCTTAGATTTTTTTTTCTTGGGTGAACTATAAATACGGATGTGTTCACAACCCCAAAATTCATGATAGCTGGGCCCATACTAATTATATAGAGTTTATTGAAATCTGGAGGAAAGATGAGGGTAGTTAGCAGATAGGACTTTTTTTCCTTTAGGCATGTTTTGAAAACACCTGTTTTTGTTTTTGTTTTTGTTTTAATATATGAGAAGTTTTGCCAAGTGTAAAATGTTAGTTGCTATAGTCTTAGCCCTGTATTATTAAAGCAGCAAGAATTTAGTAAATATTTATAAGCTGTAGGTTTGTTGGTTTTAGAAATTGTATTTTCAGAAAGACTTATGTTGTATAATCTTTAAATTTTGTTTTTTTATTGATATCTACAACTTGGTAGAAATATATAAATATACATTCACATATATTATTTATTTTCTTACTGATACGTTTCTTTCTTTCCCTTTATTGTCTCTTCCCTTCCTCTTTATCTGTACCCCCTACATACCTTGTAGGCATTCATCCATATTTTTCCCCATACTCTTATAATAATATTCAAATGTATTTAGATGAAAATATATATGCAAGCATATATAGGGATTTGAAGAGGCATTATTTTGCTTTGCAAATAGAGAATCTTATATGCTTTTCTGTATCTTGCTTTATTACTCAATGAAAATCCCTGTAAGTCAACTGGTATAGCTGTACTTTAGTATCTTTTTATGGTAATTTAATATTCCTTAGTATAGATACATCACCAACAATTATTCAGTCATTTCTTCTATTAATATGCATGTACTATATTAACAGTTTTGTATCTCCATGCTAACAGACACATATACATATATACCACATACTTACATACAATTACATTTTAATGCTTTTGTTTCTGAGGGGATTGCTGGAGAAAAGATTATTTTTTTTATTTTAATCGATTCTCTTAGATCACTTTCCAAAAAGGCTGTAATATAATAATTCAAATTTCTACCACCAGTGTAGAGAAGGCCCTTTCCCTGCCAGCAGTACCTTTTGTTAGATTTTTACATTTCTGTCTATACGATAGGTATAAAATCATATTTTGTTATTACTTCAATCTGCATTTCTTTAACCTTTTAGAGGTTGTATTTTTTCTTGTTTCTTGGCCATTTGGATTTGTTCTTCTGTAAACGTTGCCCATTTTTTTCTGTTGGGTGCTTACCCTCTTGTCAATATATACTATCTCTATATATTCTATAGATCAGTCTTCTATTTGTACTCTAAATTGTAGATATTCTTTCCAAATATATTATCTCTCTCTCTTGATTTATTCTTTTTTTAAAAAAATTTTTTTAACGTTTTTATTTATTTTTGAGACAGAGAGAGACAGAGCATGAACGGGGGAGGGGCAGAGAGAGAGGGAGACACAGAATCGGAAGCAGGCTCCAGGCTCTGAGCCATCAGCCCAGAGCCCGACGCAGGGCTTGAACTCATGGACCATGAGATCGTGACCCGAGCTGAAGTTGGACACTTAACTGACTGAGCCACTCAGGCGCCCCTTTATTTGTTTATTCTTTATCTTTTTTATAGCATCTAGGTTTTCAGTCTTAGTTAAAATTTCCTCATCTTTAAATATTGCACGTAATTTTTTAGATTTCTTTTTGCAAGATGTTTATTGTTTGGACTTTTAAAGTCAAGTCTCTTATCTAACTGGAAGTTACTTTTATGTATTGGATAAAATTATGTCTACTTTCCTTTCCAATGGATATTAAGTTGCACCTGCATCATTTATTAAATCATTTTCCCACTGAATCGAAATGTTTAGGGATTCTCGGTTCTCTTCTAGGAATTTATCTATTTCTATGCCAATATCATGAATTTTACCATCAGCATTATAGAATCTGCAAACACACATGCACACACAGTAGTGAAGATATGGTTATAAGGCATTCGACTCTAGCAATTAAGAATGGAGTTTCTTCTCAGTATTGACTCTAATCAAAATGGGATTTGGGGTGACTGGGTGGCTCAGTTGGTCAAGCGTCCGACTTCGGCTCAGGTCATGATCTCACAGTTAGTGAGTTCCAGCCCCATGTCAGGCTCTGAGTGTGAGGCTCTGTTCTGACAGCTCAGAGCCTAGAGACTGCTTCAGATTCTGTGTCTCCCTCTGCCTCTGTCCCTCCCTTGCTCTCTCTCTCTCTCTCTCAAAAATAAACGTTTTTTTTTAAAAAATGGGATTTGAAGAGGCCAGTTGATATTGATAACTATCCCTGCTGCCACCAGATTAGATTTTGCCTTTGTTAAAACATTGAAAAGATGAATATATATGCTATTCATTAAAGAGCCACTGTTATACCACGTAGTATGTTAGAGTTATATAATTTTCTGCATATCAACTTAAAAGATTAGATTTAGCTCTCTTTTACAAATGAGAAAATAGACACTTGTTCTAACAGGGTTAAGTTACTTGCCCAATATTATGTCACTATTAGGTAGTAAAGATAGAATTAAAACACTAATGACCAGGCTCTTTTCATTATGTCAGTATGAAATGTTTCATGAAAAGTATTTTGAAAACTAAAGATCTATACAAATTGATATAGTGGTTATATCATGATCATCATCTCATCATTAGCATCTCTGAATTTTATTTAAAAACGATGCAGTAGCTAATGCACAATAAAACAGCTAGCTATTTACAGCAAAGCAGTTGTAATCTTTTTTAACCCCCTTCACCCATTTCTCCACTCCCCATACCCACCTCTGGCAACCACTGATCTCTGTATTTGTGAGTGGGTTTATTGAGGGTTTGGGTTTTGTTTTGTTAAGCTTCCCCATGTAAGAGAGATCACAGGTATCTGTCTTTCTCTCTCTGATTTATTTCACATAGCATAATGCCCTTGAGGTTCATCTATATTGTTGCGAATGGCAAGATTACATTCCTTTTTATGGCTAAATTATATTCCATTGTATAGAGTTCTATTTTGATGAAAGAACAATTTTTTCAAGATACAGTGTGAATAAAATGTTTAAAATTCTTTTTTGTTCTTATCAAATATCAATAATTGATTCTCTTAAACATTTTTAGAACAGAAGAAAGTTAAAGTAAAAAAACCAAAACCTGAATTTCCTGTATATACGCCTTTAGAAAGTGCATATATTCAATCTTATGATCATGGAACTTCTATAGAAGAAATTGAGGAACAAATGGACGATTGGCTGGAAAACAGAAACAAAACACAGAAAAAACAGGTAAATAAACTTTAAAACATTTCTTTTAATTGAGTAAAATACAGAAAAGCACATAAAATATAGATACACAACTCAGTGAACTATCACAATTTGAACCAAGTTAACTGTTGCCAAGATCAGGATGTAGAACATTGCCATTGTCCAGAAGCCTCCCTATTCTTCCTCCTGGTCTCTACCTTCCTTTTCTTCCACAAAGATAAAACTACCCTGACTTCTAACATCATAGATTAGTTTAACCTGTTGTTTGAAGTTTCTAAATGGAATCATCCTGTTTTAGTCCATTCAGGCTGCTATAACAAAAGTGTGATCGACTGGGTGGCTTAAACAACAAACATTTATTTCTCACAGTTCTGAAGACTGGGAAGTCCAAGATCAAGACGCCGGCAGATTCGGTGTCTGGTGAGGGCCCTCTTCCTAATTCATAGACAGCAGTCTTCTCGCTGTGTCCTCACATGGCAGAAGAGGTGAGAGAGCTCTCTGGGGTCTCTTGTATAAGGGCACTAATCCCATTCATGAGGGCTCCACCCTCATGACCTAATCATCTCCCAAAGGCCCTATGTCCTAATATCATCACATTGGGGATTAGGATTTCAACACATGATTTGGGGGGAACACAGAATTCAGTCCATAACACATTCCATGTGTACTCTTTTGCATCTGCTTTCCTCCATTTAGTGTGATATTTGTAAGATGTGTCCATTATTGTGTGTAGAAGTAGGTTGTTCGTTTCATTGCCGTATAGTAGTCCATTTAGAAATGTAGCAGAATTTATTCTGTTGAAAATTTGTATTTTTTCCAGCTTAGGCTACAGTAAATAATTTTCCTGTGAACTTTGTTGTACTTTTAGTATGCATATGTGTAAATTTCTATTTTTGTAGTTAAGTTGCAGGGTCGTAGCTCAACTTTACTTCTAAACTATTTTTTAAAATATTTTTATCAATTTATACTTCAGCAGCAGGATATAAACATTCCAGTTACTCTACATTCTTCCAACATTTCGTCAAGTCTTTTATATTTTAACCATTCTGGTAGGTATATAGTGGTATCTAATATAGTTTAATTTGCATATTCTTTGATCAATAAGATTGAATGAATACCTTTTCTTATGTTTTTGGACACTAATATTCTCCTATGTGAAGTATCTCTTCAAGTCATTTTTTTATTGGGTTGCCTATGCGTTCTCATACTGATTTGTAAAGAGTTCTTTATATAATTCGTAAACAAGTCTTTTACATATATTTTATTCCACTCTGGCTTGCCCTTTTACTCTCTTAATGGTTTCTTTTGATGACGAGAGTCACTAATTTTAATTACCATGCTTTTCCTTTACTTTGGTGTTTTTCGTGTTGTGTTTAAGAAATCTTTTCCTACCTTGAATTCATAAAGATTAATTGCTAAATTCTTTTACAAACTTTAGTGTTTTGTTTTTCACATTTAGATCAATAATCTCCTGGAATTTATTTTTGTGTTTTGGGGTGAAGTAATGTTTAAGTGTAATTTTTTTTCAAAAGTTTTCAAACAAGTTGACTCAATTAATGAAAATACTGCTTCCTACAACTCTACAAATAACCATCTTTATCATAAAACAAGTGTTTATAACTGTGTGGGTCTGTTCAGGCTTTCTACTTTGTTCCATGAATCTACTTGTCCATCCTATGCCAATACCATACGGCATTTATTACTGTAGCTTTGTAACAGGTACCTGGTACAATAACTTTCCAGCTCTGTTTTCCTTCTACAAGATTTCCACTTTATATTTTGATACACATTTTTGAAGTACTTGTCATTTTCCACAAATTATTCAGCTGAAATACTCAATTGGGATTATATTGAACATATAGAGATGAATTTTGGAAGAATTCACATCCAGACAGCATTGAGTCTACAAACCATGAATAAACCCATTCATTTATGTCTTTAAAACACTTTAGTAATGTATTGCAGTTTCTTGTGTGTACATGTTGCACATTGTCTTCTTGGATTTATTCCCTGGGTATTTAGTGTTTTTAGAGGACATTGTAAATGATATTGTTTCTTTAATTTCACTTTCTAATTACGTTTGATATATAGAAATATAATGGATTTTTTTAATAACCATTTATCCAGCAACCTTGCTAAATTTATTTTTAAATTCTATTTATTTGTATGTTATGCATTTTTTTCTTTTGTGCTAATTAGGATCTCCAGTACATGTAGAATAGAAGTCATGACAAGTATCCTTGTTTTGTTACCAATCTCAAAAACTTCCATCATTGAAACTTTTTATTTCAGCTTTGAAATTATGTTTAAAATTTTATCATTTCATTATTAAATATGATCTATGTTGCCAGCTTTTTATAGAATTTTTATTGAGATATATTTCACATAACTTGAAATTCACCGTTTAAAAGTGCATACACTTTGGGGTGCCTGAGTGGGTCAGTTGGTTAAAGATCTGACTCTTGGTTTTAGCTCAGGTCATGATCTCATGGTTTGTGAGTTGGGCTTTGTGATGACAGTGCAGAGCCTGCTTAGGATTCTCTCTCCCTCTCTGCCCCTCCCCTACTCACACTTTCTCTCTCTCCCTCTCTCTCTGTCTCTCAAAATGAACAAAGATTTTTTTTAATGCATACTCATTAGTGATTTTTAGTCTGTTCACTGTGTTGTGCAACCATTACCAGTATCTAATTTGAGAAATTTTTCATCATACCAAAAAAATAAAATAAAATAACCCTCTACCTGTTAGCAGTTATTTCCAATTCTCAGCCTTTCTATTCCATGACAACCACGAATCTACTTTCTGCCCCTATGGATTTGTCTATTGTAGACATTCCATTTAATTAGAATCATGTAATATGTGCTCTTTTGTGTTTGGCTTTGCATAATGTTTTCAAGGTTCATCCATGTTGTAGCATTTAATGGTACTTCATTTCTTCTTATGGCTGAATAATATTCCATCGTATGGATCCGTCACATACTATTTATTCATTCATCAGCTAATAGACGATTGATTCTCCTCTTTAGCTGTGATAAACAAAGCTACTCTGGACACCCACATACAGGTCTTTGTGTAAATGTTGCCTTTAGTTATTTGGTTTCCCTTAGTTCATTGAACATATTTAAAATAGCAGATTTAAAGCTTTCATCTAGAAAGTACATTGATCTTCCTCAGGCACAGTTTCTGTTTCTTTATTCCTTTGTATGGGACATACTATCTTTTTTCTTTGCAGGGCTTGTAATTTTTGTTATTGTTATTGAAGACCAGATATTATCAATATTATAACTTGGCAACTCTGGAAACCAGATTCTCTCTTCTTTCTAGGACTTGTTGTTATTTGGGCTAATTGTAGTTGTCTGTTTAGTGCTTTTTTTTTTTAACTAATTTTCTAAAGTCTGTATTTTTTGTCATGTGTGAGCACTGAACTCTGTTTCCTTAGCTTAGTGATCAGCTAGTAATTGGACAGAGATTTCCTTAAATACCTGGAGCCCAAAATTCTTCCAGTCTTTGCCATGGCCTCTGCGTATGTGTTGGAGATTGCCTGGTGGTTTATAACTCTGCCCTATTCTTTTCTGTTTCCAAAGAGACTACATCAGCAGCCAGTGAGAACTTAGATTATTTTCAGGTCTTTTCTGAGCATGCTTATAGCCTTGAGCATGCACATGGACTTCAAGATTCCCGGCAATGTCAGAGTATCTCATTCCTCAGCCTTTCCCCCCATGCGTTTTGGTTAATCTGTTGCTTTCCCAACTGTTTTCTGTCACCTCCGTCAGCAGCGGCTAAGATATCAGCCTGTAAAGGTTTTCAACCAATGCCTCCAGGGTAGCAGCTTTAGAATTAGGCCAATTTTGACTTAGGCAAAATAAAGACAAGCTTTTTGAACCAGTATTCCAGGCATCCAGCAGACACGTTAGAACAAATAATTGTTTTTCCTTCTTTGCAAATTAGCTCATTCTGCTCCTGCCATAATTAGGAATCAGTTATTATTTGCACAGGCTGTGATGAGCTGTGGAAAAGGATATATGACTGGGGTCAAAGTGCCACAGAGTTTGCTGTGCTTTTTTTTAAATAGAAGTATAATTGACATACAATGTTATATTAGTTTCAAGTGTACAACATTATTGACTTGACATTGTATACATTACTCTATACTTTCCACAGTAAGTCATCATCTGTCACCATACAACGTTGTTACAGTATTATCGACTGTATTCCCTGTGCTGTGCTTTTCATCTCTGTAACTTATTAATTTTATAACTGGAAGTTTGTAGCTCTTAATTTCCTTCATCTCTTTTGCCCACCCCCCAATTCCCCTCCCCTCTAGCAACCACCAGTTTGTTCTCTGTATTTAAGAGTCTGTCTGTCTGTTTTGGTTTTTAGATTCCACATATAAGTGAAATCAAAAGGTATAGTTTTCCTATCTGACTTATTTCATTTAGCATAATACCCTTTAAGGCCATCCTTGTCGCAAATGGCAAGAGCTCATTCTTTTTTATGACTGAATACTATTTCTGTGTGTGTGTGTGTGTGTGTGTGTGTGTGTGTGTGTGTGTGTGTGTCTCATCTACTTTACCCATTTGTCTATCAATGGACACTTAGCCATATCTTGGCCATTGTAAATAATGCTGCAGTAAACTTAAGAGGTGCATATATCTTTTCAAATTAGTCTTTTCATTTTCTTTGGGTAAATACCCAGTACTGGAATTACTGGATTGCATGGTATTTATATTTTTATTGTTTCAAGGAACTTCTGTACTGTTTTCCATATTGACTGCACTAATTTACATTCCCACCAACAGTGCACAAGTGTTCCCTTTTTTCCACATCCTTACCAACACCTGTTATTTCTTGTCTTTTTGATACTATCCATTCTAACAGGTAAAAGGTGATACCTCATTGTGTTTTTGATTTGCATTTCCCTGATGATGAGTGATATTGAGCATCTTTTCATGTGTCTCTTGACCATCTGTATGTCTTCTTTGGAAAAATGTCTACTCAGATCTTCTGTTTTTTCATTGTAATGTTTGATTTTTTTGGTGTTGAGTTATATAAGTTCTTTGTAAATTTTTGATATTAACCCTTTATCAGACATATCATTTACAAATGTCTCCTCGCATTCTGTGAGTTACCTTTTTGTTGATGGTTTTCTTTGCAGTGCAAAGATTTTATTTTGATTTAGTTCCTATAATTTATTTTTCTTTTTGTTTCCTTGCCTAAGGAGACATATCCATAAATATGTTGCTAAGCCTAATGTCCAAGAGTACTGCCTATGTTTTCTTTTAGGAGTTTTCTGGTTTCAGTTCTCACATTTAGATCTTTAATCCATTTTGAGTTTATTTTTGTGTGTACCATATGAAAGTGGTCCAATTTCATTCTTTTATGGGTAGCTTTCCCCAGTTTTCCCAGCATCATTTATTGAAGAGCCTATCTTTTCCTCATTGTATATTCTTGCATCTTTTGTCCTAAATTAATTAACCATATAGATATGGGTTTATTTCTGGGTTCTCTCTTCTGTTCTGTTGATCCTTATGTCTGATTTTGTGCCAGTACCATACTCTTTTGATTACTGTAACTTTGTAGTATAGTTTGAAATCCAGAATTGTGATACCCCCAGCTTTGTTCTTCTTTCTCAAGATTACTTTGACTATTCGAGATTTGTGTGTGTATGTGTGGTTCCAGACAAATTTTATTCTAATTCTGTGAAAAATGCTGTTGGTATTTTGAAAGGAGGTTGCATTGAATCTGTAGATTGCTTTGGGTAGTATGGACATTTCAATAATATTAATTCTTCCAATCCATGAGCATTGTGTATCTTTCCATTTGTGTCATCTTCAGTTTCTTTCATGAATGTCTTATATTTTTCAAAGTACAAGTCTTTCACCCCTGGTTTAATTTATTTCTAGGTATTTTACTCTTTCGATGCAGTCATAAGTGGAACTGTTTTCTTAATTTTTCTTTGTGCTACTTTGTTATTAATGTATATAAATGCAACAGATTTCTGTATATTAACTTGGTATCCTACAACTTTACCAAATTCACTTATCAATTCTAATAGTTTTTTGGTGGAGTCTTCAGGGTTTTCTAAACATAGTGCCATGCCATCTGCAAATAGTTTTACTTCTTACTAACCTATTTGGATGCCTTTTATTTCTTTATGTTGTCTGATTGCTGCAGCTGGGACTTCTAAGGACTATGTTGAATAAACTAGGTGAAAGTAGACACCCTTGTTGTGTTCTTGACTTTAAAGGAAAAACTTTCAGTTTTCACCACTGCGTATGATGGCAACTATGGGTTTGTCCCACTTGATTGTGGTGACAAGTTTTTTTTATGTATTGTTGAATTTGGTGTGATAATATTTTGTTGAGGATTTTGCATCTATGTTTGTCAGAGATAGTGACCTGTAGTTTTCTTTCTTTGTAGTGTCTTTGGTTTGGTATCATGGTAATACTGACTTCATAGCTTGAATTTGGAAGTTTTCCTTCCTCTTCTATTTTTTTTTTTTTTGAAAGTTTTAAAAGAATAGGTATTAACTTTCCTGTAAATGTTTGCTAGAATTCATCTCTGAAGCCATCTGGTCCTGGATTTTTGTTTGTTGGAAGTTTTTCGATGACTGAGTCAGTTTCATTGCTGGTAATCCATCTGTTCAGATTTTCTGTTGATTCATGATTCACTTTTGGAAGATTCTGTGTTTCTAGGAATTTACCAACTTCTTCTATGTTATCCAATTTGTTGGCATACAATTTTGTGTAATATTCTTTATAATTCTTTGTGTTTCCATGTTGTCAATTGTTATTTTCTCCCCCAATTTCTGTTTTTACTTATTTGAGTCCACTCTTTTTTTGCGATGAGTCTGGCTACAATTTTATCAATTTTGTTTCTCTTTGCAAAGGGCCAACTTTTGGTTTCCTTGAGCCTTTCTACTATTGTGTTGTTTTTGTTTCTGTTTCACTTATCTGCTTCAACCTTTATTATTTCTTTGCTTGTACTGGCTGTGAGCCTTGTTTTGTTTGTTCTTTTTTTACTTTCTTTAGGTGTAAGGTTAGAACTGTTATATTTGAGATTTTTCCCATTTCTTTTTTATTAAGTTTTTTACTTAATTCCAGTACAGTTAACATACAGTGTTATATTAGTTTCAAGTGTACAGTATAGTGATTCAACAATTCTATACATTACTCAGTGCTTATCATGATAAGTGTTTTCTTAATCCCCTTCACCTATGTCACCCATCCTCCCCCCACCCACCTCCCCTCTGTAACCACCAGTTTGTTCTCTATAGTTAAGAGTCTGTTTCTTGGTTTGTCTCTCTCTTTTTTTCTTCCTTTGCTCGTTTGTTTTGTTTCTTAAATTCCACATATGAGTGAAGAGATTTTCTTATTTCTTGAGGTAGGCAGGTATTGCTGTAAATGTGCCCCTTACAACTGTTTTAGCTGCATCCCAAAGATAAAGATTTTGGACCATTGCATTTTCATTTTCATTTGTCTCCATGTATTTTTTATTTATTATTATTATTATTATTATTTAATGCTTGTTTATTTTTTAGAGAGAGAGACACAGTGTGAGCAGGGAGGGGCAGGGAGACACAGAATCTGAAACAGGCTGCAGGCTCTAGGCTCTGAGCTGTCAGCACAGAGCCTAACGCAGGGCTTGAATTCACAAACAATGAGACCGTGACCTGAGCTGACGTTGGATGCTTAACCAACTGAGCCACCGAGGCACCCCTCCATGTATTTTTTTTTTTTAATGTTTGTTTGAGAGAGAGAGAAAGAGAGAGAGAGAGAGAGAGAGAGAGAGAACATGGACAAGCAGGGGAGGGGCAGAGAGAATCCCAAGCAGGCTCTATGCTGTCAGTGCAGAGCCCAATGCAGGGCTCAATCTCACAAATCATGAGATCATGACTTGAGCTGAAATCAACCAACACTTCACTGACTGAGCCACCCAGGTGCCCCTCCATGTATTTTTTAATTTCCTCTTTGATTTCTTCATTGACCTATTAATTGTTTAGTAGTATGTTGTTTTACCTGCACATGTTTGTGTTTTTTCTGGTTTTGTTTTGTTTTTTTCCCTGCAATTGATTTTTAGTTTTATACTGCTATGGTCAGAAAAGGTATTGATGTGATTTCATCTTCTCAAATTTATTGAGATTTGTTTTGTGGTTTAACATATGATCTCTCTGGGAGAATGTTTCATGTGTACTTGAAAAGAATGTATGTTCTCCTGTTTTGGGATGGAATGTTCTATATATGTGTTAGGTCTATCTGTTTTAATGTGTCATTCAAAGCCACTGTTTCCGTGTTGATTTTCTTTCTGTCTGAATGATCTATCCATTGTTGCAAGTGGGGTGTTAAAGTCCCTTACTATTACTGCGTTTCTGTCGATTTCTCCTTTTATGTTTGTTAATATTTATTTTCTGTATTTAGGTGCTCTTATCTAGGGTGCATATATATTTACAATTGTTACATCCTCTCATTGGATTAATTCCATTATCATTATGTAGTGCCCTTCTTGGTCTCTTACTGTGGTCTTTGTTTTAAAGTGTATTTTGTCTGATACAAGCATCGCTTCCCCAGCTTTTATTTTGCTTCCATTTGCATAGTAAATGTTTTTCCATCCCTTCATTTTTCTGTCTGCATGTGCCTTTAAGTCTGAAGTGAGTTTCTTGTAGGTAGCATATAGTTGAGTCATGTTATATTATCCATTCAGTCACCCTGTGTCTTCTTATTGGAACATTTAGTCCATTTACATTTAAGTAATTATTGGTAAGTATGTATTGCCATTTTGTTACTTGTTTTCTGATTGCTTTTGAAGTTCTCTGTTCCTCCTTCTCTTGCTCTCTTCCTTGTAAGTTGATGGTTTTCTTTCGTGTTATACTTGGATTCTTTTCCTTTATTTTTTGTGTATCCATATGAGTTTTTGATTTGTTTACCATTGGATTCATATATAATATCATATATAGTTCATATATATAGTTCATATATAGTGTATATTGATGATGGCGTAAGTTCAAACATGTTCTAAAATCACTAACTTTTTATACCCTCCTCCACATTTTATGTATATGTCATATTTTACATCTTTTTATTTTGTGTATCCCTTGAATAGTTTTTGTAGATACAGTTGTTTTTACTACTTTTGTATTTTAACCTTGACACTGTAAGTGATTGATCTCCTACCCTTACTTTATGTTTGCTTTTACCTGTGAAATTTTTCCTTTTATAATTATCTTTCTTGTAGTTATGGCCTTTTCTTTCTACTTAAAGAATTCCTTTTAACATTTCTTTTAAGACTGGTTTGGTGGTGACGAACTCCTTTAACTTTTGTGTAGGAAAGTATCTTTCCTTCTATTGTGAATGATAACCTTGCAGGGTATTCTTGGTTGTAGGTTTGGCATTTTGAATATGTCATACCACTCCCTTGTGTCCTGCAAAATTTCTGCTGAAAAATCAGCTGACAGATTTCTTGGGTTGTTGTTTTGGTTTGAGTTTGTTTGTTTTTTGTTTTTGTTTTTGTTTTTAATGTAACTGTTTTCTTTGTTGCTTTTAAAATTCCCTTTTTAACAGTAGTCTTTGCCATTTAAATTGTATGTCTTGGCATTGACCTCCTTGGATTCATCTTGTTATGGGCTTTGTGATTTTCAGACCTAGAAATCTGTTTCCTTCCCAGATTAGGGAATTTTTCAGCTGTTATTTCTTTAAATAAGTTTTCTGCCCTCTTTTCTTTTTCCTCCCTTTCTAGGATCCCTATATGAATATGAATATTTTTCTGCTTGATGATATTACAGAATTCCTTTAACCTATTCTCATTTTTTTTTTATTATTCTTTTTTCTTTTTTCTGCTCAGCTTGGTTGCTTTCTATTACCTTGTCTTCCAAATCATTGATCCATTCTTCTGCATTTTCTAATGTGTTGTTGATTGTCTCTAATAAGTCTTTTATTTCAGTTATTGAATTCTTCAGCTCTGACTGCTTCTTTTTAATATTTTCTGTCTCTGTTGAAGTTCTCACTGAGTTCATCTACTCTCTTTTCAACTCCAGTGAGTATTTTTGTGTCGATTACATTAAATTCTATATCAGAAAGTTTGCTCTTCATGTCAAGAATCAGCTGATTTTCTTGAATACATGTTACCTGTGGTGCTGCAAGCCTTTGGCTAATTTCCAGAGTTAAGAAGGAGTTGATTGTCATAGTTTTTGCCCATTTTTTCTTACTTTTATGAAGAGATGGAATTTGGAGTTCTTTACTCTGCCATTTTCATTGACATTATTCTAGGTTTTTTATAAATCAAATTAAGTAAATTCTCTTCCTGGTTTTGCTAAGAATTTTTATTCATTAAAAATTAATATTATAAAATGTTATCAAATACCTTCCTCTTTGTTGATTAAGGTGATCATGTGATTTTTCACCTTTATTTTGTTAATGAGATAATTTATATCGATTGATTTTCTAATATTAAACTACCTTTCTTTCCTGGAATAAACCTATTTTATTGTTTTGATTTGACAGTACTTTGTTTAGGATTCTTGTTTTTATGGTTATGAGAGAGATTGGCCTTTTCTTATGAGAAAGATTGATTTTCTTTTCTTAAATCTTTGCTAGGTTTGATGTCAATCACATGCTGGACTTATAAAATATGAAACATTTCTTCTTTTTTTAAACTTTTATTTGAAATAATTTCAGATTCATGGGAAGTTGCAAAGGCAGTAGAGAATTCTTTTTTTTTTTTTTTTAATGATTTATTTATTTTTGAGTGAGAGTGTGAGCAGAGGAGGGACAGAGAGAGAGAGGGGAACAGAAGATACGAAGCAGGCTCTATGCTGACAGCAACGAGGCCAAATGTGGGGCTCAAACTCACAAACTGTGAGATCATAACCTGAGCCAATGCTGGATGCTCAACCACCCAGGACTAAGTTAAAAGGACTAAGCCACCCAGGCACCGGCAGTACAGAGTTCTTATTTCACTTTCATCCATTTTTCCCTAATGGTTATATCTTCTACACCTACAGTTTAATATCAAAACCAGGAAATTGACATTAGTGCAGTGGTTTGTATGTACTTGAATGTCATCTTATCACATCCATGGATTATATATATAAAGATATAGAACTATTCAAGATAGAGAACACACAGATAACTCTCATGCTTCTTTCTGTCACACCCATCTCTTCTGGTTATTGGATTTAAAATATTTATATTTCTCTTGGGTATCTAAACGTGAAGTTGCTGGGTCATCTGGTAGTTCTAGGTTTAACATTTTGAGGAACTACCACACTGTTTTACACAGTGGATGCACTGTAAATTTTACATTCCTAACAGCAATATATGAGAGAGCCAGTTTTTTTCATCTTAACGAGCATATGGTGTTTTCAGTTTTTTAAATTTTAGATACTGCAATAAGTGTGTAGTCATATCTTATGATGATTTTAATTCTATTTTCCCTACTGATTGTTTATGTTGAACATCTTTTTGCTTCTTTGTTGTCTGTGTATCCTCTTAGAGTGAAATCTTCATGTCTTCTGCCTTTTTTCTAATTCAGTTGGTTGCTTTTTTTGTGATTAAAGTTTGAGAGTTCATTATATGTTCTTTATTAATGTTTGTTTTTGAGAGGGAGAAAGAGAAAAAGAGTTTGCGTGAGTAGGGAAGGGGCAGGCAGAGAGGGAGAAAGAATCCTAAGGAGGCTCTGTGCTGTCAGCGCAGAGCTAGATATGGGCTTGATCTCTCTGGGATTCTTTTCCTCCTCTCTCTCTGTCCCTCCCCCATTGGTGCTTGAGCACACGTGCACCCTCTCTCTCTCTCTCTCTCTCTCTCAAAATAAATAAATAAACTTAAAAAAAAAAAGATCTTTTGAATTTTTTGAGTCTCTATATTGTATGCCTATCTTCTGTATCACTGATTATTGCTCTCTTATTATTTCTTTCATTTTACTTTCTTTGAGTTTGTTATTCTTATCTAACCTCTAAAGATGGAGAGTTACCATATAGATTTCCAATATTTCTTGTAACAACATATGCATTAAAGGCTCTAAGTGTCCCTCTAGAAATGGTTTAGCTACAAAGCCACAAGTTTTAATATTTTGTATTTTCATTTATCATTCAGTTAAAATATTTCTAATCTCAGTGTGATTACTTTGTTAAACCACAGACTCTTTAAGAATATATTTCTTAATTTGCAAACACATGAAAATGTTCTAATTATCATTTTGTTATTAACTTTCTGTGTAATTAAGTTTTGTGATAAGAAAAGATACTCTGATTTTAGTCCTTTGAAATGTGTTGAGATTCGCATTATGGACTACCCTATGTGGTCAATTATTACAAATACTCAGTATTCTTGAAAGAATTGTGTAATTGTGGATAAGTATTGTATATATGTCAAAGTTTGTTAGTTATGTTTTAAAATAATTTGACCATTATTATTAGGTTTTATTATGCTTGTTTGACCAATTAGAGTGAGACAGGTGTTAAAATCTTCCAGTGAGAAATTTCGTATGTCAGTTTTTCCGTATAATTCTGTCAGATTTTGCTTTGTAAATATTGAAGGTATTAGTGCCTTTGAATTTTGAATAATTACATCTTTTTGATAAATCAAACCTTTTACCATATGAAGTATTTCAATTTCTCTCTGGTAGTGCTTTTTTTAATTTTTAAGTTTTCTTATTGTAATCTTAATATAGCTATATTAGCTTTTTTTTTTTTACTTTCTGTGTACAAAGTACTTATTTTTCCATCCTATTACACTTTTGTTTCCTTAGATATGCCTCCTATTTTTTAAAATTATTTATTTATTTAAGTAATCTCTATACACAACATGGGGCTCAAACTCACAACCCCAAAATCAAGAGTCACATGCTCTCTGGACTGAGCCAGCCAGGTGCCCCATGCCCCCTATTATTGTGAAATTTAAAAAATCTAGTCTGACAGTATTAAATTTCTTTGAAACACTTATTCTATTTTTGGTTTAATAAAATCGCTGAACTTTTGGAATTTAAATCTGCCATCTAACTATTTGTTTTTTTATATGTCCATCCTGGTTTATGTTCTTCTTCTCTCTCAAATTGTGACTTATCTTTAGGATCGTTTGACTAATGTTTAGTATTCCATTTGTCCTTCATGTTCTAAGTTTTTTTTTCATCTATTTTCTTTTGTGTCGATTGATTATTGTTTACATTCTATCTCTCCTTTTTAACAGCTTTATTACTGATATGCAAATGACATATATTGCACATATTTAAAGTGTTCAGTTTCATCCATTTTATGATACCTATTTACCTGTTAAACTATCATCAGAATCAAGATATTTAACAGATCTATCACCCCCAAAGGGTTTTTCATGCCCCTCTATAATCTCTCATTCTCCACCCTACATCTGTCTCCTGGCAGCCTGTCTTTG
The DNA here is from genome assembly GCF_023721935.1 of Panthera uncia. Lineage (NCBI taxonomy): Eukaryota > Metazoa > Chordata > Mammalia > Carnivora > Felidae > Panthera > Panthera uncia. The sequence continues at coordinate 19,858,894 of NC_064809.1, read as the reverse complement.
CTTTCTATTACTATAGGAAGTTTGCATGATCTAACATTATGTATATGGAAGCAGCATACAGAATATGCTTTATGCTGTCTGGCTTCTTTCACTGTGCATAATGTTGAGATTTAACCATCTTTCTTTATGTTTCAATCGTTTGTCTTTTTTAGTACTAATATTTTATTGTATGGATATATTACAGTTGGGGTTTTTAAAAATCTTTTTACCAGTTGATGGACATTTGAGTTGCTTCCTGTTTATGGCTATTACAAGTAAACCTGCTGTGAAGTACCATCTACAAGTCTTATGCCAATATATGCTTACCTTTCTCCTGGGTAAATGCCTTATAGTGGAATGACTGGAACATGAGACGGGCATATATTTAAATAAGTAAGAAGCTGCCAAACTGTTTTTCAGAGCGGCTCTTCAACTTTACATTCCTGCCAGAAATGTGTGAGAGTTGTAATTCCACATCCTGACCAAACCTCGCTATCATCATTCTTTTTCCTTTTAGCCCTTCTAGTCTCATTGGGATTTTAATTTCCACTTCCCTAATGATTAATAATGCTGAGCACCTTTTCATGTGTTTATTTTCCATCCAAATATCTTCTTTTGTGAAGCTCTGTTCAAATCTATTGCCCATTTTTGTCATATTATTGAGTTTAAATTTTTTTATATATTTTAGATACAAGTCCTTATCACCTGTGTTTCTGCAGATATCTTCTGCCGTTTCATGACTTGGTTTTTATTTTAGTTATAGTGTCTTTTGAAAGCAAAAGTTTTAAATTCAGATATTCAGTTTATCCAGCTTTTTTCTTGTATACTAAGTTGCTTTTATGTTCTAATTTAGAAATCTTTATCAAACCCCAAATCGGTAAGAGATTCTCCAATGTTTCCATCTGGGAGTTTCATAGTTTTAGCTTTTAGATTTAGGTCAGTGAACCTTCTTAAGTAAATTTTTGACATTATGTAGGGTAAGGGTAGAGTTTCATACTTTTTTTTCTTTTTTTTTTATATAGCTAGCCAGTGTTCTAGCACCTTTTGTTAAAATGTCATCCTTTCCTCATTGGATTGTCACGGTATCTTTGTTGAAAATCACTTGTGTTGGTTTATTACTGGGCCTCTCTATTCTGTTATATTAATCTGTATGTCTTTATTTACACCAGTACAATTGTGTCTGGATTACTTTAGCTATATAATAAGTCTTCAGATCAAATAATGTAGATCCAACTTTGTTCCTTTTTTCAAAATTGTATTGGCTATTCTAGTTTCTTTACATTTCTATGAAATTTGAAATCAAGTTGTCAATTTCTACCAAAAACATCGGAACTTTTTATTGGAATTGCTTTGAATCTGTAGGTCAATTTGGGGAGAATTGACATCTGAGCAATAGTGAGTTTTTTGATCTATGACCATGGTATATCTCTCATTTTATTTAAGTCTTTGTCAATTTCTCTTAGGAACATCTTTTGTCAAATGATACCTAAATATTCCATATTTTTTATACTCTTCTTAATTGGCATTTTTAAATTTCAATTTCTAATGGCCTTTGTGAGTATATAGAAATACAATTGATTTTTATATATTTATCGATCTTTTATCCTGAAACTTCGCTAAATTCACGTATTGGTCCTAGTACCTTATTTATTTATTTACTTACTTACCTATTTATTTTGGTACACTCCTTGAGATTTTTCTACATAGATGATTATGTGCCCTGCAAATACAGTTTTACCTCTTCCTTTCCAATTTTGAGGCCTTAACTATCTTTTTGTTGCCTTTTTGATTAGATAGGACCTCCAATTTTAAGTGATGAAAGAAGATATCTTGGTTTCCTTGTTGATCTTGGAAAGCATTTAAGAATGATGTTAGATCTAGGCTCTTCATCAAGATGAGCAAAGTCCCTTCTGTTTCTAGTTTTTTGATAGTTTTTATTTTAAATAGATGTTAGATTTTGTCAAAAATTTTTTCTGCATCAAATAAGATAATAATGTGGCCTTTCTCTTTCATGTGTTAATATAGTGAAAAAAGGGGCACTGGGTGGCTCAGTCGGTTGAGCATCCGACTTCAGCTTGGGTCATGATCTCATGGTTCATGAGTTCGAGCCCTGCATCGGGGTGACTGCTGTCAGCGCAGAGCCTGCTTCGGATCCTCTGTTCCTGCCCCTTTCTGCCCCTCCCCTGTTCACACTCTCTCTGCCAAAAAAAAAAAAAAAAAAAAAATTTTTTTTTTTTTAAATATACAGTGAAACTGTATATCTGTCAGAATGGCTAACATTAACAACTCAGACAACAACAGATGTTGGCGAGGATGCAGAGAGGATCTCTTTTGCACTGCTGGTGGGAATGCAAACTGGTGAAGCCACTCTGGAAAAACAGTATGGAGGTTCCTCAAAAAATTAAAAATAGAACTACCCTGAGACCCAGCAATTGCACTACTAGGTGTTTATCCAAGGGATACAGGGATGCTGTTTCAAAGGGGCACACACACACCCATGTTTATAGCAGCACTATCAACAATAGCCAAAGTATGGAAAGAGCCCAAATGTCCATCCAGGGATTAATGGATAAAGAAAATGTGGTATATATATATATACATATATATATGTATATATATATATATGTATATATATATATATATATGTATACACACACACACACACACACACACACACACACACAATGGAGTATTACTCAGCAATCAAAAAGAATGAAATCTTACCATCTGCAACTACGTGGATGGAACTAGAGGGTATTGTGGTAAGCGAAATTAGAGAAAGACAAATATCATATGACTTCACTCATATGAGGACTTTCAGAGACAAAACAGATGAACATAGGGGAAGGGAATCAAAAATAATATAAAAACAGGGAGGACAAAACAGAAGAGACTCTTAAATATGGAGAACAAACGGAGGGTTGCTGGAGGGGTGGTGGGAGGGGGGATGGTCTAAATGGGTAAGGGGCATTAAGGAATCTGCTGAAATCATTGTTGCACTATATGCTAACTAACTTGGATGTAAATTAAAAATATATATATAAACACATATATATAATATATACTATCTATATACATATAATATATTGTATACAATATTGTATGTATACAATGTATATTGTATACAATGTATTGTGTGTATATATATATGTATGTATATATATATAGTATGTATTGTATATATATTGAGAGAGAGAGAGAAAATATTAAACCAGGGATAAACTTATCTTCCAGGGATAAACTCCACTTTGTCATTAGTATCATTTTCATGTATTGTGAATTTGTTTGAGAATTTTTTTAATGCTTATTTATTTTTGAGAGAGAGACAGAGACAGAGGATCCAAAACAGACTCTACACTGAGCAGAGAACCTGTTGTGGGGCTCAGACTCACAAACAGTGAGATCACGACCTGAGCTGAAGTCGTATGCTTAAATGATTGAGCCACCCAGGTGCCCCTGGATGAGAATTTTTTTTTAATTATGTCTATGTTCATGAGGGAGATTGGTCTATAACTTCGTTTTATTTTCATATTGGTGTCTGATTTTCATATCAGGTAACTTAGCCTCACTGAAAGCATTGGGAAGTATTCTGTCATATTTTCTTTTCTACAAGCATTTGTATAGAATGTCATGTCTCTTTTTTTTTTCTTTTCTTTTAAATTTATTTACTTTTGAGAGAGAGTGTAAGTGGGGGAGGGGCAGAGAGAGGAAGAAAGGGAGAATCCCAAGTAGGCTCCACATGGTACATAGAGCCTGATGCAGAGCTCAAACCTATGAAACCTTGAGGTCATGACCTGAGCCAAAATCAAGAGTCCGGACACTAAGCTGACTGAGCCACTCAGGCGCCCCTCACGTCTCTTTTCTTAAGTGAGCCGGTAGTTGATATCTTTGAAGGGATTTGACCGGTTCCTCTAAGCTTTTAAGTGTATTGGCATCAGTTGCTTGTAATATTCCTTTATTATCATTTTAATATCTGTAATGATGTCTTTTGTTTCTGATAATGGTCATTTGTGTCCTCTGTTTTATTTCTGATCAGGGTCTTTTAAAGTACATGCATTTTACTGGTTTTCCTTAAAAATCAACTTTCAGTATTACTGATTTTCTTCATTGTTTTTCAGTTTTGTATTTCATTGCTTTCTACTCTTTCACTGATTTTTTTTCATGTCTTCTACTTATTTTGGTTTAATTTGCTTTTTCTAGTTTTTTAAGGTGGAAGCTTAGGTCACTGATTTGAGAACTTCCTTTTTACTGTTACTGCTGTAAATTTCCTCTGAACACTGTTTAATTTAAATATAATTTTATACCTTTATATATTTATATTACATCTTAGCTATATCCCACAAATTTTTATATTATATTTCATTTTTATTCAATTCAAAATATTCTTTTTGTTAATGTTTATTATTTTAATGTTTATTTTTTAGAGAGAGAGAGAGAGAGAGACAACTCGTGAGCAGGGGAGGGACAGAGAGAGAGGGAGACACAGAATCTGAAGCAGGCTCAGGCTCTGAGCTGTCAGCACAGAGCCCGACATGGGGCTTGAACTCATGAACTGTGAGATCATGACCTGAGCCAAAGTCGGACGCTTAACTGACTGAACCACCGAGGCTCCCCTCAATTCAAAATATTCTAATTTCTCTTTTGATTTTTCTTTTTGACTCATGTTTAGTTACGTATTTGATGTTTATTTTCCAGAAATCTGTTACTGCCTTCTTTTTGCATATAGTTTTTTAAATTTAAGTATTACAGTTTTTGAAATCTTGGGTGAGCATTTAATTCATTTATATTTAGTATTATTGACATTTGGGGATTTAAATTTGTTATCTCAGTGTTTGCTTTCTGTTTGTCCTTGTTTTATGGCCTTGTTTTTGTTGTTCTTTCCTTTCTTGGTTTCTTTTGGATTTATTAATTTTTTTAATTTCCATTTCTCCCCTCTGTGAACTTGGTGTAGCTACATACTCTTTTATTCTTCTATTATTGATTAATCTAGAGTATTTAAGTGCATCTTATTATACTATTGTATGACTTTCTTTTTGCCACTATCCAGATGGTAAAATGGTGTTGGACCCTTCATATCATCTGTCTTCTTCCTAACCTTTTTGTATTATCATATGAGTTGAATTGTATCACTCCCAAAATTCAAATGGCAACTCCCAGTATCTTAAAATGTGATAAGCAGCTATAGGGTCACTGCATATTTAGTTAGTTCAAATGAGGTCATACTGGAGTTTTTGTATGTAGAACTGTATGATGATGTAGCATTTCCTTTCCTGAATTTCTTTGTTTCAGGGCTTATATCTTTAAAAAAAAAAAAAAAAAATCCAAGGTAGTTAACATACAGTGTAATAATGGTTTCAGGAGTAGAATTTAGTGATTTATCATTTACATATAACCATATATGTACATATATCATACACATAACCCAGTGCTCATCCCAGCAGGTGCCCTCCTTAATGCCCATCACCCATTTAGCCCATCACCCCACCAAACTCATCCAACAACCCTCGATTTGTTCTCTGTATTTAAGAGTCTCTTATGATTTGCCTCCCTCTCTGTTTTTATCTTATTTTTCCTTCCCTTCCCCTGTGTCATGTTTTGTTTCTTAAATTCCACATATGAGTGAAATCATACTTATCTTTCTCTAACTTATTTTGCTTAGCATAATACATTCTAGTTCCATCTACGTTGTTGCAAATGGCAAGATTTCATTTTTTGATTGCCTAGTAATATTCCATTATATGTGTATATATACACATATATATATATGTATATGTATGTATATACACACACATACATACATACACACACACACACCACATCTTCTTTATCCATTCATCCATCGATGGACATTTGGGCTCTTTCCATAATTTGGCTGTTGTTGATAGTGCTGCTATAAACATTGGGGTGCATGTGCCCCCTTTGAATCCACATTTTTGTATCATTTAGGTAAATACTTAATAGTGCAATTGCTAGGTTGTAGGGTAGCTCTATTTTTAATTTTTAAAAAAAAAATTTTTTTTTAACGTTTATTTATTTTTGAGACAGAGACAGAGCATGAACGGGGGAGGGGCAGAGAGAGAGGGAGACACAGAATCGGAAGCAGGCTCCAGGCTCTGAGCCATCGGCCCAGAGCCCGACGCGGGGCTCGAACTCACGGACAGTGAGATTGTGACCTGAGCTGAAGTCAGACGCTTAACCGACTGAGCCACCCAGGTGCCCCTGTATTTTTAATTTTTTTGAGGAACCTCCACACTGTTTTCCAGAGCAGCTATGCCAGTTTGCATTCCCACCATCAGTGCAAAAGTGGTCCCCTTTCTTAGCATCCTTGCCAACATCTGTTGTTTCCTGAGCTGTTAATTTTAGCCTTTCTGACAGGTGTGAGGTGGTATCTCATTGTGGTTTTGATTTCTGTTTCTGATGATGAGTGATGTTGAGTATCTTTTCATGTGCCTTTTAACCACCTGGCTGTCTTCTTTGGAAACGTGTCTGTGTCTTTTGTCCATTTGTTCACTAGATTATTTGTTTCTTGGGTGTTGAGCTTGATAAGTTCTTTATAGATTTTGGATACTAACCCTTTATCCAATATGTCATTTGCAGATATTTTCTCCCATTCCATAGGTTGCCTTTTAGTTTTGTTGATTGTTCACTTTGCTCTGCAGAAGTTTTTTTATCTTGACGAGGTCTTAATATTTCATTTTTGCTTTTGTTTCTTTTCTCTCAGGAGACATCTCTAGTAAGAAGTTTCTGTGGCCAAGGTCAAAGAGGTTGCTTCCTGTTTTCTCCTCTAGGATTTTGATGGTTTCCTGTCTTAGTTTCAGGATGGTTTCCTGTACATATAGTACATACTGCCTTGATGATTACAGCTTTGTAATACAGCTTAAAGTCCAGAATTGTGATGCCTGCGGCTTTGGTTTTCTTTTTCAACATTACTTTGGCTGTTCAGGGTCTTTTGTGGTTCCATACAAATTTCAGAATTGTTTGTCCTATTCTGTGAAGAATACTGGTGTTGTTTTGATAGGGATTGCGTTGAATGTGTAGATTGCTTTGGGTAGTATGACCATTTTAACAATATGTGTTCTTCCAACCCGTGAGCATGGAATGGTTTTCCATTAATTTGTGTGGTCTTCAATTTCTTTCATAAGCTTTCTATAGTGTTCAGCATACAGATCTTTTACCTCTTTAGTTAGGTTTATTCCTAGTTATTTTATGGTTTTTGGTGCAGTTGTAAACCAAGGCTAATATTCTTACTAGAATTTTTATCTATGGTTTCTGTGGTTGAACTGGCCATAGAAATGTAATCACATTTGGCTCTTATTTGATAAATTAATCCAGTGTTCCACATAATTTATCATGGTGACTTCTGCTGAGAGAGCATAATAATGAGGGGAGTAGTGACAAAATACTGGATTTTTAAGGTTGGGAGAACTGAATTCTAGTTTAGCATCACTGTTTATTACCTACTTGATCTACAAGTTAGTTTTCTTATTACTTAAAACCATACAAAACTTGTGAAGTTATCTACTCTTTCCACCTGAGAAATAAGAGTATATATGTTAAAATATTTTATAAAATGAGAAACCTTAAACATAGTTTTCTTTTTATTCTAGCTTTCTTTGAGATCCTGTTGTAATTTTCAAAGTTTTTATCTACATTTACACTTTTCTTTTTGTCTTTGTATTACTAGAAACCAAATGAAGATAAATATGTCCCAGTTGATCTCTCTGCTGTTTGTGTTAAGAAGTTGAATCTTTCTTCAAGAGTTTCTGTACTATTCTCCCTAGAGGTTTTGGTTTTATCCAGTATATATTTGGGAAGGTTTTAATTTCATATCTGTAAGCTCTTACAAAGTATTGATGTAAAATGATGTAATTGAGAAATGTGCTTCTAGGAAAGGGTGCTCTGGGGATATGACATGTTGGTGAATGACCACAGACAGAGGTTAATGTACCCACGTATAGCTCACATAGACAAATTGGCGTAAGGAAAATATTAGAGTAGAAGGCTAGCTGGTTATTTTACTGATGATTCCATGTCAAATAGGGTTAATACAAAATTTTTATCATCATCATCATCCACATTTCTAACCTCTTTTGAGTACCAGGTATTGTTCTCTGTGCTGTATATGGAGTAGCTTATTTAATCCTCACAAGAACCCTAAATTAACAATGTTTTATCCATTTACAAAGGATGATTGGTTTGGTTTGGGGGGACCACTGTGATATATACCCTTGAATCATATTCAGTAACAATTTTTTAGGGCCCAAACCACAGACATATCAGGAACTTTACATCACTTAAGCAGTATAAATAAATTAAGCATTAAGCCATCCATGGAATTTCTTAACCTTCTTAAGCTCGTGGAAGGGTCAAACCCCGGTAATTTCTCCCTGAATTTGCCAGAGCTTTCATTAGTGATAGTGCCTAGAGCGCTTTGTAGCAATAAGTACAAGATGAAAAATATCCAAAGAGTAGGAATATGAAACAAAAAGCAAAAATGTTTAGAGTTATTTCAGATTATTTTATAATTACTTGGCATTATAAATTAAGGTGGTGATGGTAATTTTTTTTCAATTCCTGAAACAATATGGTAAAATATTTTAAATAAGCAGGTGTCAAACATTTTTTGTTAAAATAGCCATTCAGATATACGATCAATAAAAAAGAGGTTTTGATGAGTCATTGGGTAAGCAAAACCAAATAATTTTCTACCATAAATCTTAAAACAAATAAATCTTTTAAAATAAAATGGTTCCTTCCCCCTCCCCCCCACTGGTGACCTAATAGTGATAGTCTGCAGTGTTTTATGTAGGAGACCTGGATTCCATTCCTGTTCTCGTTATCTCTCTCCCTGCGGCTGCAATGAATAAAATAAGAAAGAAAATCACTATCCTGCATCCTTACTGCCATGGGCTGTACCCTTGTCAGATTTCATAAGCTAAGCTAGATGGGTCTGGTCAGTACTGGGATTGAAGACCTCAAAGAAAACAGTCTGTGGAACACACACCTTCTGTGCAGCCAGTATTTCATCTTTCTTGGACTCTTGTCTTATAGTTATTATTGCACTTACTACTTGATTGATTTACTTGCTCTAGGGGGGGAAAAGGTCTCTAAAAGTAAATGTATTCCTAGTAATTTAAATCAGTGCATTTATTTATTTTCCCTTTTCAAATTTGGAAGTCTATTTAGTTTGAAAGGTGTTTGGCCGTATTTTTGAAGAGACACTAAGTATTCCAATCAGCACTTTTTTGTTGTCTAAAAATTTAGTTTTTCAGGAACTTTTCATTTTATTTATCTGCCAAGTGTTGTCTGTTTCTGTGCGTTTGGAGAAATAGTGTTGCCCTTATTTTACAAATGATATAATACCACACATGAAATTATTTTTAAATAATTTATATAATTATTATAATTAATACAAATACAATGTAACGGTGAAGATTCAAAATTTAGATTGTTTTCTTCTTCCCTCTAAAGTAGATTAATAAAGGGGTGACTGGGTGGCTCAGTCAGTTGGGTGTCCGACCTCAGCTCAGGTCATGATCTCACGGTTAGGGAGTTCGAGTCCTGAGTCGGGCTCTGTGCTGACAGCTTGGAGCCTGGAGCCCGCTTTGGATTCTGTGTCTCCCTCTCTCTCTCTCTCTGCCCCTCCCCCACTCACTCTGTGTGTGTGTGTGTGTGTGTGTGTGTGTGTGTGTGTCTCTCAAAAATAAATAAAAACATTTAAAAAATATTTTTAAATAGATTAATAAATATACTCTGTAATTTTAAAATTTAATTTAGAGGTCTCATGGCACAAAATCAGACACTCAGATCAATGGAACATAATAGAGAACCCAGAAATGGACCCACAGATGTATGACCAACTAATCTTTGACAAAGCAGGAATGAATATCCAATGGAATAAAGACAGTCTCTTCAGCAAATGGTGCTGGGAAAACTGGACAGCAACGTGCAGAAAAATGAACCTGGACCACTTTCTTATACCATACACAAAAATAAACTCAAAATGGATGAAAGACCTAAACATAAGAGGGGAAACCATCAAAACTCCTTGAGGAGAAAGCAGGCAAAAACCTCTTTGACCTTGGCCGCAGCAATTTCTTATTCAACACATCTCCAGAGGCAAGGGAAACCAAAGTAAAAATGAACTATCAAAATGGGGCGCCTGGGTGGCTCAGTCGGTTAGGCGTCCGACTTCAGCTCAGGTCATGATCTCACGGCTCGTGAGTTCGAGCCCCGTGTCGGGCTCTGTGCTGACAGCTCAGAGCCTGGAGCCTGTTTCAGATTCTGTGTCTCCCACTCTCTCTCTGACCCTCCCCCATTCATCCTCTGTCTCTGTCTCTTTTTTTTTTTTTTTTTTCAACATTTTTTATTTATTTTTGGGACAGAGAGAGACAGAGCATGAACGGGGGAGGGGCAGAGAGAGAGGGAGACACAGAATCGGAAACAGGCTCCAGGCTCCGAGCCGTCAGCCCAGAGCCTGACGCGGGGCTCGAACTCACGGACCGCGAGATCGTGACCTGGCTGAAGTCGGACGCTTAACCGACTGCGCCACCCAGGCGCCCCCTCTGTCTCTGTCTCAAAAGTAAATAAACGTTAAAAAAAAAAAATGAACTATCAAAATAAAAAGCTTCTGCACGGCGAAGGAAACAATCAGCAAAACTAAAAGGCAACCAATGAAATGGGAGAAGACATATCCAATAAAATGACATATCAGATAATGGGTTAGTAGCCAAAATCTATAAAGAACTTATCAAACTCAACACCCAAAAAACATATAATCCAGTGAAAAAAAGGGCAAAAGATATGAATAGATACTTCTCCAAAGAAGACATCCAGATGGCTAACCAACACATGAAAAAATGCTCAACATCACTCATCATCAGGGAAATACAAATCAAAACCACAACGAGATACCACCTCACAACTGTCAGAATGGCTAACAATAACAGCTCAGGCAACCACAGATGTTGCGAGGATGCAGAGAAAGAGGATCTCTTTTGCACTGCTGGTGGGAGTGCAAACTGGTGCAGCCGTTCTGGAAAACAGTATGGAGGTTCCTCAAAAAACTAAAAATAGAACTACCCTACAACCCAGCAATTGCACTACTAGGTATTTATCCAAGAGATACATGTGTGCTGTTTCGAAGCGGCACATGCACCCCAGTGTTTGTAGCAGCACTATCGACAATAGCCAAAGTATAGGAAGAACCCGATGGATGAATGGGTAAAGATGTGGTGTGTGTGTGTACACAATGGAGTATTACTCGGCAATCCAGAAGAATGAAATCTTGCCATTTGCAACTATGTGGATAGAACTAGAGGGTATTATGCCTAAGCGAAATTAGAGAAAGACAAATATATATGACTTCACTCATATGAGGACTTTAAGATACAAAACAGATGAACATAAGGGAAGGGAAGCAAAAAGAATATAAAAGCAGGGAGGGGGACAAAACAGAAGAGACTCTCAAATATAGAGAACAATACGAGGGTTGCTGGAGGGGTTGTGGGAGGGGGGATGGGCTAAATGGGTAAGGGGCATTAAGGAATCTGCTGAAATCGTTGCACTATATGCTAACTAACTTGGATGTGAATTAAAAAGTAAATAAATTTTTAAAAAGTTATAAAATGGCAATATAATTCTATTTAGTTGCCTAGAAATAAAGGAAAGTAGGTATTTAAAAAAGTAAACTGAGTTCTCTAATATCATCCCAACAGTGACCTATTAAATTTTTAAAGCATCATTATGCACTCATGGGTGTAAATAAATTTGATGTATTTCAACCCCCCCCAAAAAAATTTCAGAAGTCTCAGGGGTGCCTGGGTGGCTCAGTCAGTTAAGTGTCTGTCTGACTTCGACTCAGGTCATGATCTCACAGTTTATGGGTTCAAGCCCTGTGTCGGGCTGTGTGCTGACAGCTCAGATCCTGGAGCCTGCTTTGGGTTCTGTGTCTGCCTCTCTCTCTGCCCCTCCCCTGCTAATGCTCTGTCCCTCTCTGTCTCTCAAAAATAAATAAACATTGAAACAAAAGAATTAAAAGAACAAAAGAATCAGATGACAATTTTGATTAGAGATATGTGTGTATGTGTGTATAATACACAATGCATATAATTCAATTAAAATGCTCTAATGTTTTAACCATAAATGTCCCAATCTACCTACAGCTATTCCTCATAAAACACAAACACACCTTTCATATGTACATGCATGCACACACATAAACACATGCTTTTCTAAAACAGTGGCTTTGTTCCTTCCTTCCTTTCTTCTGCCCTCTCTCCCTCCCTTTTTTCTAATGACGTTGTACATAGAGCCTCAATATATGCAAGATACAAAAAGCTGAGCTTCTCTGATTAATGTCAAAATGAGGGACGCTAGTCCCATCCATCCATCCTCTTCCTCACCCTGTGAGGTGCCTGTAAGGCACCTAGGAAAAACCCTGAAGTTCTAAGATACATGTCTGCCCTCCTCAGTTTCACATTAATCCATATATACAAATATTTATATTTTGAAAAAAGAGTTATGGTGAGTAAAGAAAATTGAGTAAACAAAACATAGTAAGAACAGAAAGTCTGGTCATAGCAATCAGTTAAAGATGAATGGTTTATCCTTCTTTATGAAATAAGAATGGTCATTTATATTATGCAGTATTCTAGAATGATCTAATTTATAACTGAGTACCATTTAAGATAACCCTTATGTGTCACTAATGATTTTTCGAGGAGTAGTTTTTCAAGTATTTTAGTGTTACTCATGTTAAGCCATCGTCATCAAAATTTTAGAATGATCCATGGGAGTGGTACGTGGTAAATTTTTAAAATTTGATTCTTTAGGGGCGCCTGGGTGGTTCAGTTGGTTAGGTGCCTGACTTTGGCTCAGGTCATGATCTCACTGTTCAGGAGTTTGAGCCCCCATGTCAGGCTCTGTGCTGACAGCTTAGAGCCTGGAGCCTGCTTCGGATTCTGTGTCTCTCTTTCTCTCTGCCTCTCTCCCACTCACACCCTTTTTCTCTCGTGCTCTCAAAAGTAAATACTAAACATAAAAGAAGTGATTCTTAGAGGGAGAAAGCCTCAGTTTGTAGCATTTGCCAATTTCAGTGATAATTACTCCCATTATAGCTGATTTGAAATTATCAACATGAAATCACTTGAAAGTGGACTTAGGAAGAGATGTGCGATAGTAGTATATCATTACATAATATTTTTACCGTGTAGAAACCATAGATGTGAATATTCTCAAGGGCTTAGTAGTAACAAAGTACAGTAAAATAGGAAGTGATGAGTTTTGGGTTTTACCTTTGGTAGGATAATTCAATTCATTATACGTCTATATAATTTAATTTTTAGTGATGGATTTAATAACTGGCTATTTTTTAAATTCTTAGTAACTCATCTTGTTATAGAAGTATTTTCTGAGTGGGAGAAGATAAACAATCACAGTCTTGACTTCAGAGTTTTACAGACTAGGGTAAAGTGAAAGCACAAAATAAACTGTCCCTCTGTTTGAACGAAAATATGTACATGAGGTTTTTGTATCAGTTTGTATGCATCACGTTCATGCACACATTCAAGTATGTGTAAGTAAACCAAAAATCCTATGAGAATAAATGAAATATATACGTCGTAGCCCTTCAGTAAATTTCTTAAATCTTAAGTAGACCATTTTCTAAGAGTTAATGGATTGTGGTTAAAATGGGTACTTCCCAGCATGTGTTATTCTACTGATGAATAAATACTCTGTAACGCCTTAGTTTCAAAATGTCTTTCAGGAACTGTATTTCACAGAAAGCTGAGGAAGATTTTTTTAATCATTTCTCTTGTGATGGCTATTTAACTTTTTAGTTACAAATTTAATTTCTTCTTAGAAACTTCCTATAATGGAAACAGTTTACAATCAGTTTGAAGAATGCCAAGATATTATTGATAATTAAGTCTTTAAGGTAGGACTTTTGTTAAGCCTGGGCATCTTATAATTAATGACTGCGACCACACCACCTGCTCTCTTCTGCCTCGAATCTTATCACGTCGATGTTGCTTTGAAATCTGAGAATGCTTTCCACTTCCTAACAATAAATATGTTACTTGTTCTAGTCAGACATGATATTACTGATTAGCTGAATACTATTTCCTGTTTTTTTCCCTCTGTCTCTAAATAAACTGTTTCTGTCTTAGTAGGATTATGATGTTATATAAAATACTTAAATAAATTAGGATTTGTGTTTTGCAGTGGGAAGGAGGTAATAGAAAAGACCAATCATAGTACACTAACTGCTTTCCAAAAGTAAAATTTTGATATTTGAAATATAGTGAGGTACACCTATGGAGAGAGAGTTTTTAAAAATCCACATTTGTTTCTGGTCTCCCTTTTATAATGTAGTGAATCTTTTCTGTGTTGTATATATAGTACAGGGTTTAGTTTTTGTGTTATATTATTTCTCTTGCATCCAGGCTTATTAATAACGTAAGTAACTTTTTTAGGAAGAAACTGAAATATGATTCTGGTATTAGAATTACTGGTTACTATTTTCCTTCTTTACTATACCATGAACCTCCCGATAGTGGAGTTCATGCTCTTTTTATATTCATGGTAATGTCTGTCTATAGGGTAAATGTTAATTGAATTGAATTGAGTTCAATTAAACTGATTCCTCTAATTTACTTACTCCATCACTGAGTATCCATTACTTGCTCTTATCCTCTATGTGTTTACCTTTCAAAGGACAATCTAATTTCCATTATTTTGAAGTTCCTGGGAGTATCTCACCATATTCTCAACTAAGAATCACAGGGGCAGCGCTAACTTTGATTCTGAATTAGATTCAAGTTGCTAGACCGGAAAAGCAGTTTTCCAGTGTCAGTCTTTTAAGGAGACATTCTGATAGAACAATATGGGTACCATAGAGGAAATAATCATTTCTTTTAACTAAATAAAATACCCAGGAGGCCAAAGTTATGCTTCTGAATGTCAACTTACTCATTTGTTGTATGGATCAGACTGCTCTCTAAACATGATCAGTTTATTCTCTTCCATGTATAATCTGTATTACATATAGAGGACCTTTTTTTTTTTTTAATTATTTTTGAGAGACAGAGACAGAGCACGAGCAGGGGAGGGGCACAGAGAGAGGAAGACACAGAATCTGAAGCAAGCTCCAGGCTCTGAGCTGTCAGCACAGAACCCCACACGGGGCTTGAACTCACAGACCATGCATGATCTGAGCCAATGTCAGATGCTTAACCAACTGAACCACCCGGCGCCCAGTAAATGCCTACAGTGATAAAAAAAAAATGTCAAATCAATAATTTAAACTTTGTATCTGAAGGCTGGAAAAAGAAACTAATATTTAACCCAAAACTAGCAAACGAAATAATTAAAATGAAACAGAGATAGAAAAGCAACAGAATCACTGAAACAAAAAGTTGGTTCCTAGTAAGATCATCAAAACTAAAAAAAACCTTAGCTAGACTGGCAAGGAAAAAAAGGTTATGCGAGTAAAATCAGAAATTAAAGTGGCAACATTACTGCCAACCTTTCAGAAATCCAGACAACTTTTAGAGATTACTAATTGTCAACAAATTAAATAACCTAGATGAAGTAGCAAATTCCTCTTCTCAAAGAAAAGACAGTGAATTCTTGGAAGACATGTTGAGCAAAGATACAAAGGCAAGACATTTCAAAGCATGCTCAAGGTAGGTGTTAGGTCATGTATGTAGCTCCTAAAATATGGTGGGGGTATACTATAAGAGAAGGCTAGAAAGACAGGTAGATAACAAAATGTAGAAGTCTTTGAATGCTAGGCTAAGAAACTTAGATTTTATTTTTTATGTAGTGGGGAAACTGGATTATGAGCTGGAAGGAGTAGGGTGTTGATGTGCTGCTTTAGAAATGACTCTAGCAGCGATAGACTGAAATTAGAGTGAGAGTAGAAAGGAAAAAACTTCCAGAAATGATACAGAAATAAAAATCAGACTTGCCTATAATCATGGCTGACTAGTAAATCATGGAGCTGAGACTCAAATGGTCTGATTCCAAAACCAATATGCTGTCTATCCTCCACAATATATTGTACTGTAAGTATTTATGTGTCTCTTTATTAGGAAAGAAAACTATGTCTTTTCAATTTTTACGTTCCAGTACCTAAAAAAGAGTGGGTACTTCATTAGTTCAATCAATAAACATTTACTGAGGGCCATCTGGGTGGTTCAGTTAGTTAAGCATCTGACTTTCGATTTTGGCTCAGATCATGATGATTCCAGGGTCATGGGCTCGAGTGCCACTTTGGGCTCCGTGCTGGGCGTGGAGCCTGCTTAGGATACTCTCTCCCCCTCTCCCTCTCTCCCTCTGCCTCCCCCACCCCCCCCCCGCTCACATTCGTCCCCTCTTTTTTTCTCTCTCTCTCAAATAAAAAAAAAAAAAACCATAAAACTGTCTCTTGAGCATGTTGTAGACATAGCACTAGGGTGTACATGTTCAGCTCTAGTAGATAATCCCTGTTTTCTTTAGTAACTATAACCAACTTAACACGTCCACCATTAGCTTATGAGTGTTCTTGTTGCTCCACATCCCTGCCAGCACTTGGTATGGGATGTCTTCTCTTCATTCTAGCTCTTCTAATGGGTGACCCAGTGTGGTTTTTTTTTAAATGATTTTTTAAATTGAGGAGAAATTCACGTAACATAAAATTAACCTTTTTAAAAGTGGGTAATTCATTAGCATTTAGTACATTATTGTACTAACCACCACCTCTTTTTAGCTTCAGAACATTTTATCATTCCAGAGGGAAACTCTATACCCATTAAGGAGTTGCTCTCCACTCCCTGCCCCTTCCCCATACCAGCCCTGAGCAACCACCAACCTGTATCCTGCCTCCGTGGAATTATAAAGTGGGCGGCCTGTTGCTTACGGCTTCTTTCACATAGCATGTTCGCTTAGCAATGTGTTTATCCACACTGTAGCATATACCAGTACTTTACTTTTTGTGGCTGAATAATACTCCATTTTATACACACAGACACACACACCACAGTTTGTTTACCCGTTCATCAACTAATAGACATTTGGGCTGAGTCTACCTTTTGGATGCCATGAATGGTGCTGCCATGAACATGATTACACCTGTATTTGAGTACCTGTTTTCAGTTTCTTTAAGTATATATCCAAGTGGAATTGCTAAGACATATCATAATTACGTGTTTAGCTTCTTCAGGACTCCCCAACCTGTTTTCCACAGCAGCTGAACCATTTTACATTCTCACCAGCAATGGATGAAGATTCATTCCAGTTTCACATATCCTCATCAACACTTGTTATTTTCCGTTCTTGTTGTTGCTATAGCCATCCTAAGTTCACTGGTATCTCATTGTGGTTTTGATTTGCATTCCCCTAATGACTAATGATATTGAGCATCTTTTCATCTACTTGTTGGTATTTGTGAGTCCTCTTTGGAGATCTGCCCTTTTTTTGAATCAGATTGTTTATCTTTTGTTATTAAGTTTATTGTGTATTCTGCATATTAGACTCTTATCAGATATAATTCACAAATATTTTCTCTACCATTCTGTAGGTGTTCTTTTCACTTTCTTAAATATGTCCTTTAATAACAAAAGTTTTTAATTTTCAAGTTCAGTTTATCTCCTTCATTTGTTGCTTTTGGTACCACAGCTCTATAGTCTATTGTCAAATTCAAGCTAATGGATTTTACCCATTTGTTTTCCTCTATAAACGTTATGGTTTTAGTTCTTATATTCAGTTATTGATCCATTTTGCATTAACTTGGGTATATTGTGTGAGTTAGGAGTATTGCTCCATTCTTTTGCATGTGTGTGTATAATATTAGCACAGTTTGTTGAAAAGACTGTCCTTTCCCCAAGGGTGTCTTAGCATCCTTGTCAAAAATCATTTGACCATATATGTGAGGGTTTGTTTTAGGGCTCTCTATTCTGTTGCATTGGTCTGGTCTGTATGTCTGCCTTTTGCCAGTACTCCGCACTGTCTTGATTATTGCAGCTTTGTAGTGAGTTCTGAAATCAAGAAGTGTGAATCCTCCAGCTTTCTTCTTGTTTTTCTGACTGTTTTGGCTATTTGGGCTCCCTTGAGATTCCATATAAACTTTAGGATGGATTTTCCTATTTCTGTACAATATCGTACTTGGGATTTTGCTGGAGATTGGACTGAATCTGTAGATTGCTTTAGGTAATATTCACATCTAACAATATTAGGTCTTATAATTTGTGAACATGGAATGTCTTTCTATTTATGTCTTCTCTAGTTCCTTTCAACCATGTTTTATACTTTTCACTGCACACGTCTTTCACCTGTTTGGTTAGGTTAATTCCTAAGTATTTTATTCTTTTTGATGCTTTTTGCAAATGGAATTCTTTTCATAATATCCTTTTCAAGATTGTTCATTATTAGTGTATAGAACTACAACTGAATTTGTGTATTGATTTTCATATCCTACAACATTGCTGAATTCATTTATTAGTTCTAACAGTTTTTTTGTGGGATCTTTGCAGTTTTCTACGTGTAAGATGATGTCATCTGAAAAACATAAATTTACTTCCTCCTTTACAACTTGAATGTCTTTTATTTTTTTCTTACCTAGTTGCTTTAAAACTTCTAGTCCTAGACTGAATAGAAGTGGCAAAAGTTGGCATCCTGGTCTTGTTCCTGATCTCAGAGGGGAAAGCTTTTAGTCTTTCCATAGAATATGATGTTAGCTGTGTTTTTGTCCACATGTGACCTTTATTACATTGAATTAATTTCATTCTATTTCTAGCTTAAGTGTTTTTGTCTTGAAAGGGTGTTGAATTTTGTCAAATGCTTTTTCTGCATCAATTGATACATGATCATGGTTTTTTTGCGTTTTTTTTTTACATTTTTAGTTGGTTTGCTAGTATACCATTGAAGATTTCTGCATCAATATTCAAAAGGTATATTGGTCTGTAGTTTTCTTGTGATATCTTTGTCTGGCTTTAGAATCGGGGTGATACTGGCTTTATAGAATTTGTTAGGAAACATTCCCTCTTCTTCAGTGTTTTTGGAAGAGTTTGAGAAACATTGATGATAATTCTTCTTTAGTAGAATTTACCAGTGAAATCATCTGGTTCTGGACTTTCTTAGTGTGGAGTTTTGTTTTTATTTTTAACTCGTTCAATATCTTTATTGCTATAAGTCTGTTCACATCTTCTATTTCTTCTTCAGTTTTAGAAGTTTGTGTATTTCTAGGAGTTTGCTATTTCATCTAGTTTATTTAATTTGTTGACAATTATTGTTAGTAATCTCTAAAACTTGTTTGGATTTCTGAAAGGTTAGTAGTAATGTCGCCACTTTAATTTCTGATTTTATTTGTATCACCTCTCTTTTTCATTGCCAGTCTAGCTAAGGCATTGAAAAATGTTTTTGATGATCTTATTAAGAACAAACTTCTTGTTTCAGTGATTCTGTTTCTTTCTTATTCTGTTTCATTTTAATTATCTCTTTTGCTAGTTTTGGGTTAAATATTAGCTGCTTTTTCTAGCCTTCAGATATAAAGTTTAAATTATTGATTTGAGATTTT
Organism: Panthera uncia; assembly: GCF_023721935.1. Lineage (NCBI taxonomy): Eukaryota > Metazoa > Chordata > Mammalia > Carnivora > Felidae > Panthera > Panthera uncia. The sequence continues at coordinate 19,839,357 of NC_064809.1, read as the reverse complement.
TTTTTCTTTTTTTTTTTTTTTTTTTAATTTTTTTTTTTCAACGTTTTTTATTTATTTTTGGGACAGAGAGAGACAGAGCATGAACGGGGGAGGGGCAGAGAGAGAGGGAGACACAGAATCGGAAACAGGCTCCAGGCTCTGAGCCATCAGCCCAGAGCCTGACGCGGGGCTCGAACTCACGGACCGTGAGATCGTGACCTGGCTGAAGTCGGGAGATTTTTTTTTCTTTATCAATGTAGGCATTTACTGGGCGCCTGGGTGGTTCAGTCAGTCAGTATCTGACTTTGGCTCAGGTCATTGTCTCGTGGTCCGTGAGTTCAAGCCCCATGTGGGGCTGTGTGCTGACAGCTCAGAGTCTGGAGCCTGCTTCAGATTCTGTGTCTCCCGCTCTCTCTCCCCCACTTTCCCGCTCATGCTCGCAGGCTCTCTCTCTCAAAAATAAATAAACATTTAAAAAATGTAGGCATTTACTGCATAAATTTCCTTCTGAGCACAGTATTCATTCCATCCCATGTTTTAATTTCATTTTCATTAATCTCTAAGTATTTTCTAATTTCCCTTATTTTTTTTTTTTTTACCCTATATGTTGTTTAATTTCTACATACCTGTGAGTTTTCTAGTTTTCCTCTTGTTAGTGATTTCTGGTTTCATTCCTGGTGATTGAAAAAGATACTTTGTGTCATTTTAATATTTTTAAATTTATTGACACTTGTTTTGTGACCTAACATAAGTTTATCCTGAGTTTTATATTTCAACTTGAAGAATTTTAATGTTAGAGGCTCTACATGGTACTCTTTCTAGTCTTTTTGGTAAATATATATAGTTTTTGAATCCCTGTGGGTATTTTCACACTGATTATTTCTTTAAACATACTAAACATGGTTGTTTTATAATCTTTGTATGACAATTCCAATCTTCTGATACTCTAACATATAAAGTTTTTGTGGGTCTTTACCTTCTATCTGTTGTTTCTGCAAGTTCTCACTCATGCCTAGTGGTTTGTTTTGGTTTTTTTCCATTATTCTTATTGTTGGGAGTTCATCTTTCTTTAAAAAATATTGAACTCTTGGGGCATCCAGGTGATTCGGTTGGTTAATGTGTCCGACTTCAGCTCAGGTCATGATCCTGGCTCATGAGTTTGATCTCTGCATTGAGCTCCGCACTTGACAGCATGGGATTCTCTGCTTGGGATTCTATGTCTCTCCCTCTCCCTCTCTCTGCCCCTCCCCTACTTGTGCTCTCTCTCTTTCAAAATAAATAAACTTAAAATATATGTATTGAACTCTTTGAGGCCTTGAATGAATGTACTTCCTTCCAGGCATCTGGTGATGGTAACACCACTAACATAGCATCACTTTAAACTGAATTCAGGACTTGCGGCTTTTTTGGATTGCCCAAGTAATAAATTTGGACTATAAATCCTGGTGAGAGCCAGCTCATGGTTATAAATTCTCCGGATCATCCTAAGGTGCTCAGCCTTTGGAAAAAAAAACCTTTCCTTATAATCCCACGTTGATGGGAGGTGTGTAGTGAAGTTTCTTCTTATCTGCCTTAAACTGAGGATGGAATCCTTAATCGAAATCCCAGTTTTAATAAGAGGAGAAGATTCTATTAGACTTCCCTCCTTGTATGGACTCTGGAATTTCTGTCTCCTAAAATTTCAGGCACTGTTAAACTAGGTTTTTGCCTTCCCTTAAATTTTAGATAGAAAAATTCTTATTATCTTGTGAGTTCTTCAAAGCTTTTATATAGACATATATAATTGTTATTTTTCAGCCACAGTGGTCATCCACATACCTGGTTAGCCATTTTAAGGAAGCCCTAAGTTTTTGATGTCCATTTGCTATACTAAATTATTTTTTCTAGAGCCCCAAATTATATTCTAAAAGTGTCAATTAAAGCAGTTTCAGTAAAAGAGCAGGTAGCTCCCTTCACAATGATATAATAATAGCAGTTAATGTTTGTTGATCATTTATTATATAATAGGCATTATACAGGAACTACCTCAAGCCTTAAATCAACTCTATAGGGTACTATTATTATCTTCCATTTCCTAAGGAGTTAGCTGAAGCTTAAAGTAGTTATACTTTTGCACAAGTTTATATAGTTAGTAACTAGGGGAAACATCGATTCAAAAGGCAGTCTGTCTGATCCCAGTACTTTTACTCTTGATCATTACACATACTGCCTTTAATAGGATTGTGGCCATTATATTACAGACCTTTCATAACTGAATTTGATTCAACTAAGCATGGTTATACTTAGTAAGTGTAATTTAACTTAGAGCTAATTAAGGAAATCTGAAGCTCAAACAGTTTTTTTAATTTTTAAAATTTTAGAAGTATTTATATTTTATCATTAATACATTCAGAGCATGGGAGGGCATACATTTCTTTCTTTGACATTTTAAGTAAATTTGTTTTTGTCAAATAAAGATCATCTTTCCAAAATTATAACAATGTAATAGCTATGCAATTTTAAAAAGTTTTTTATAGACTTTAATGTACTTCTTTCTTTGGAAGTATTACAGTCTAATTACCCATTCAGACTATAGTGTATTTGATCCACATGCCTGATTGTCTTGTAATCAGATTACCAGGGTGTTTTTTTATCATTATTTTCTTCATTAAAACAGTTGCTTTGGGGACGCCTGGGTGGCTCAGTCAGTTAAGTGTCTGACTTCAGCTCAGGTCATGATCTCACGGTTTGTGAGTTCGAGCCCCTCATCAGGCTCTGTGCTGACAGCTCAGAGCCTGGAGCCTGCTTCGGATTCTGTGTCTCCCTGTCTGTCTCTGCCCCTTCCCTACTCTGTCTGTCTGTCTCTCTGTCTCAAAAATAAAACATTTAAACAATTTAAAAAACAAAAAACAGTTGGCTTTGGAGCATATAACAATCATAAATAATTGAGTGAATACTTTATGATTCTAAATGCTTCTAGTTAACGTGGACAGCCCAATTAAAAATAATGTTTTAATTTTTATGTAATTCATGTAGACTTAAGTAAGAATTTTCGTGTAACATCTATTAACCAGGTAATAGTGACCTTCCTCCTCCAGTTTGTTTGATCAAAGGTCAGGCTCTATGCAATATGGCAAATGAAGTTAACAAATTTGCAGTTTATCATCTCCTTATTAGTGCAACTTGAAGGGACAAAGAGAAGCATCGATATTACAGTATATCATCTAGAAAAGCCTTTAAACTTATCTCCATATATTACCAAAAACCCAGGTAATCTCTTCCCCTTAAAAAATTGAAAAATCTGTTCTTTCAAGTAGCCATTAAGTCATAATATGTTTAAAAGCACTCAATGTAGGGGCACCTGGGTGGCTCAGTCTGTTCCTATATTACTGACTAAACTTGTTAAATTGGCATTGTCCTCTATATACTCCTAAAATCCCTTTTTTTTTTTTTTAATTCCAGTATAGTTACCATACAGTGTTATATTAGTTTCAGGTGTACAAATAGTGATTCAACAATTCTAAAAACCTTAATATTCATATCTCCTTATACCTGCACAGATGAAAAACCGTCCAATGACAATAAGATTATGAAATAGTTTCAGAATTCTGAGGTCAGTAGCAAACCTCAGTAAGTAAATGCACCAACTAAAACTGGAATTTTGATTAGAAGATAGCACATTTATATCTTCTTTGATTTGAACAAAAAATGAAGCTCTTCACCAAAAAGGTCGGAGAGCTAGGACTTACTTCCCTGAGCTCACAGAACCAGCTACATAAGTGTTTTTGGATCCTCTTACTGATGAATGCAGGTGTGTGACAGAAGAAGAAAGTTAAGCTTATTCTAATAAATGATACATATTTCTTCTAACTTATGAAATACATTTGCTCCATTCAAAATAGTATATACTTCCAAGAACTTTGTACCTCCAATTCTGACACCTTGCTTAATATTTACACATTATCCTAACTATTCTATTCAATCTTTTTACCCGCAAGCATATTTTTCAATACTTCTTATTCACTGATTAATTCATCGGATTCTAATCTATTGACTACTAGGTGCAAGGCGTGAACTAAGCCCTCGGGCTCCATTTGAGAACATAGTAAGCCCTGCTCTCCCGAAATTTACATTCTGACTAGAGGGACAGATTTTACTTGGTGTTCCCGCTGACTAAGTTTACTGTGTCTCCCATGAGAACCTTCTTTGACAGTTTTTGATAACTGGGCTGTTAACTTTGTTAGAGACATTCAAAATTGCAGAAAGGCAGTGACGAATTTCCTTACAGACTGTACTCCGTCGTCCTCTGTTCATCTTCCCTCTTTCCTCCTGCCAGTTCATGTATGTCTACATTTTCGGCCATCAACTCCACTCTGAAGACTTCGCAATTTACATCTTTAAAACCTCTCACCTTTCTTTTATAGCTGCCTACAGAACCTTGCTGTATCATCACACACAGTGTAACTTCAATCAATATATCTAAAACAGAACTTAAGCCTCCTGACTTTCTCAAATCTCTACTTGTACCTTAGTCTACCAGTACCATAGACTCAAGATTTTATATCTGTTTTCTTTAACTTCTTCCTGTGTTTATAACCCAATTTATTCCGGCTTTGTTATCTCTCTGTTTTTGTATCTCCCTTTGAAATCCCTCATGGCCAGCCCTCCTTAGTCCGGTATCTCATTATTTCATGACTGCTAATAGTTTCTTGACTATTACCCTATCAGTTCATCCTGTTGGCTTTTCTCAGATTAATCATTTTAAAATACTACTTCAGGGACACCTGGGTGGCTCAGTCGGTTGAGCGTCCGACTTCAGCTCAGGTCATGGTCTTGCAGTTCATGAGTTCGAGCCCCACGCCGGGCTCCGTGCTAACAGACAGCTCAGAGCCTGGACCCTGGTTCAGATTCTGTATCTCTCTCGCTCTCTCTCCCCCTCCCCTGCTCATGCTCTGCCTCTCTCTGTCTCTCAAAAATAAATAAATGCTTAAAAAAAAAAAAAAATTAAATACTACTTCATTGGAGAGTCACTCTTTCCTAAAGTATTTTCTTACAAATTTCTCTTACCGTGATCTCTCATCTGAAGTCTCATAGCACTGTTTCTGTACTGCTTATACTTGGCTGTTACAGTGCCTGGAATTATCTAGTACAATTTGTATTAACTAATGTTTACTAAGTGGCTACTATGTGCTTGCTACTGTTCTGTGCACTTTGCATAAACTCATTTAATCCTCACAGCAACCCCACGTGGTATGTGCTTTTATCTTCCTCATATTACACAGGAGAGAACTGAAGTACAGAGGAGTAAAATAACTTTTTCCAAATTAGCTTACTGGCATAGCCAATGATTCATGGCATAGCCATGATTCACACCCACCTCACTAGCTTCGATACCCATGCTCTTAGCCACTACCACTACTATGTCATTTCACTGAAAAGTTAAGACAGAGACTTAAACACATTTTGAAGGGTACTGTAAGAGCTTTGTGAGAGGTTTAAAGTACTTTCGCAGTTCAGCAGATGGCAAGATGACTTCCACCAAGGGGACAAAAAAAAAAAAGAAACCCAAAAGCTTTATGAGGGATTTGGAAGTGGGGTGGGGAGAAACATTCCAGAGAGAGGAATTTGCATGATATAAAGCACTCTTGAGACAGACTATTCAGAGCATATTACCAGGAATTCTAAGTAATGTAGTTTAGCTGGGACAAAGGATACTCAACGGTAAAGGGAAATAAGTTGTAAAAGTAGATTGCAGCCAAATTATAGGTCTTAAATGTGAAATTAAGGTGTTTAAGTCATAATTTATAGGTTGTGGAGTGAGAAGTCTGTATCTTAGAAATGTTCGGCTACAATAATGTTTAAGGTCAAAGGGAAGAGAAGGACCAGTTAGAAAGTTATCACAATAGTCTAAGAAATAATGAAGCCCTGAATTAGATAACTAGCTGGAAAGTAGGGACCGGAAGAGACTGTATGTATCTTCTTGAATCTTCAACATTTGCCAACTGATTGGCTACCAGGGGATTAGAAGAGGCAGGTACCATTAACTAAGATAAGGGAACATAGTTAGCAGGGGACAGAGAAAGAAGATATAATCAGTTTGAGACGTATGCCAAGTTTATGATGCCAGTAGGAGGAAACATTCAGCAGACAGTAATGTAGAATTTAAGAGATCAGGATTAGAGATGTAACTATCGGAGACCTTGGTGTACATCTGATAGCTAAAACCAGGGAAGCAAGTAGAGGAAAAACAGCTAGGGGATAGATGGAGGAATCAGAACTACCGAAGGAATGTTCCCAAAGTAAGGAGAATCAGAAGGATTAAAATTGGAAGTGAGAGAGTGGAATGTTGCAGAGAGGTAAAACAAATGTGGCGAATTTCTTGGCCACATTTATGAAATCTAGGTTGTGAGAACAGGAGTAATTAGGCTTATATATGCTATTCTATTCCTTTCCCTTAGATATTTGTTTTGCCTCCTGTCATTGACTATTCTTCTTCAAATCATTTTCTAGTCTTTATATCATACAATTCCAGATCCCTTCACGGCACCTGGAAATCATAGACTGTGGTACCTATACATGTTGTATATAATAATATATATATGTGTGTAGATAGATAGATAAAGTATATCCAAAATATATATGGGTAATACCATATATATGAATAAAGTAAATATTATGTTATAGGCACAACAGTAAATGTAGGTTAGGTCTTGAGAAGGCTCCCTTGGGATCCTACCAACATGAAAGACAGCTGATATGAATGAACCCTGCCCTTCCAATATAAGATGAAGTATTCAGAACAACAAAAAAATGTAATCATAGCCTTAATAAGAATAAAAGAAAAATTCAGTTTTGTTTTAGTGCCAGTAACAACAGTTCAAAACCATAGTCATAAGTAGAACTGACACCACAGAAATAAGCCTTGGTGCCTGGGGTTTTAATACCTACTTGAGTCGGAAATTGTGCCTTTGGGTTCACAGGCAGCTGGAATTGAGCCTCTTGCATAAAGCCTAGTCTCACAGGGCTACTCTCCTGTGAAAGGAGAGTGAGCAAAATTCAGTGGTCCAGAGCCATTAAAACCTGTAGGACCCTGACGAAAGCCAATGCAAAAATTGTTCTGTACCATGGAACAGGGCTTTGGAAATTCCTGTTGAGGGAATTAAAAAAAAAAAAAAAAAAAAGCCCCAGTAAGGATGTGCTCACAGTGAAAATATAAATTTTGAGGGTAATCAACAGCTCCAACAAAGAAGACAGTTGTAATTCCAAGAACAGAAGAAAACCTGACCTGAAAGAGACCATAAACTTACTTATATTAAAATAAGTTACTTGAGAGATTAAAAAAAGGAATCAAACCATGATGAAAGAATATGACAGGAATAACAGGATAAGAAAAAAAAAAACAAACGAGAATGTCTGGAAATGAAATGTTCGTTGTTGTTGTTGATTGTTTAATGGTTGGATTAAACTGCTGAGATGAGAATTAGTGAATTAGATGATCTGGTCAGATCACCCAGAATGTAGAATGAAGAGATGGGGAGATCTGAGAATGGCTGGGAGATATGGAAGGCAGAATGGGAAAGAACAGTATATACCTATTCAATGACAGTTTCAGAAGGCGAGAATGGGAGGTGAAGCACTCAACAAAGTAATAGCTGCAATTTTTCAGAATTGACAAAAGAGTCCTGATATAGAAGTACACCATATCCTGAGCAGGAGAAATAAAAACAACCCATATCTAAACAAACCATGGAGAAATTGTTAAACATTAAAGCAAATGGAACATGTTAAAACCAATGATGGAGAGGAAACCAAGGAACACCAGCTATGCTAACAACTGCCTTCTCATCTACCACAAAAGGTATCAGAAAAAGTAGAAAAAGATCGTCAAAGTGCTGAAAGAAAATAATGGCCAACTTAGCATTTTAGGTCTAATTAAAATATTAGTTGAGAATAAGAATAAGGATACTTTCAGACAAATTAAGACTTAACAGCTTACGGAGCGCCTGCGTGGCTCAGTCGATTAAAGCATCCAACTTCTGATTTCGGCTCAGGTCATGATCTCACGGTTCATGAGATCAAGCCCCACATCAGGCTCCAAGCTGACAGCACAGAGCCTGCTTGGGGTTGTCTCCCTCTCTCTCTGCCCCTCTTCTACTTGTGTGCATAGGCACGCTCTCTCAAAATAAACTTTAAAAACGATTTAGGGGCGCCTGGGTGGCTCAGTCGGTTGAGCGTCCGACTTCGGCTCAGGTCATGATCTCACAGTCTGAGTTCAAGCCCTGCGTCGGGCTCTGTGCTGACAGCTCAGAGCCTGGAGCCTGTTTCAGATTCTGTGTCTCCCTCTCTCTCTGTCAAAAATAAATAAACATCTAAAAAAAAAAAAAAAAAGGATTTAACAACTTGCCTTTCCCTAACCCTTACTATGAAGGCTATTAAAGGATATATCTGCTTCAGCTAGAGGAAAATTGAACATAGAAGAAAGGAAAGGGCAGCAAGAAAAAGTTGTGACCAAAAAAATTAAATGTGATGATAAATCTTAAGTGTTGGTTGTACAAGAAACTATTGTAACAATGGCGACTAATTTGGGAGGGGTTAAGAACTAGATGGAACTAAAATACATGAGAGCAGGGGCACCCTAGTGGCTCAGTCAGTTGAGAATCCAACTTCGGCTCAGGTCATGATTTTGCAGTTCGTGGGTTTGAGCCCCATGTCGGGCTCTGTGCTGACAGCTCAGAACCTGGAGCCTGCTTTGGGTTCTGTGTGTGTGTCTCTCTCTACCCCTACCCTGCTCATGCTGTGTCTCCCTCTCTCAAAAATAAATAAACATTTTTTAAAAATTAAAATACATGACGGCAATACTTAAAAGACTGGAGAAGGAAACCAGAAACATTTTAGGATCCTTGTATTGAGTGGGACAAAGACAGGAAAACTAACTATAGACTTTGTTAGTGATTATTTGTAAAAAAAAAAAAAAAAAAGGGGGGGGTATTCATTAATAAACCTATGATGTGCAACTTTCAAAACCACTAGATGGAAGAAAAGAGAATAAGAAAATTTGATCAATAGAAGGAAAATAGAAAAAAAAAAACACATGGTAAATTAAAAGAATAAATTAAGATAAAGAATAAGTCCTAATATTTTAACGATCACAGTAAATGAAAATAGACTTTTCAAATTGAAAAACTAATACAAAATGCAGCTACATGTTATTTATAACAGAGACATCTAAAGCACAATGTCCCTGAAAGATTGAAAGTAAAAAGAAAAAATAAGAATCCTGACCCTAATAATCTTTATGCATCTAACATAACCCAAACTTAGATATGGCAAAAAAAATATACACAATTACCACACCTTCAAGGACCAGATAACCTCTATCTTATATAAAGTATTCTAATATTCAAGGAAAAATTCCCAAAGTTTTTTTATGAGGCTAACATAAGTCTTAATTTCAAAATTAAATTCAATATGTGTTCTGAAAAAGGAAAAATAGAGGTCAGTGTTGCATATGAATATAGATACAAAAATCTCAAAACTGTTAGATACTGAGTTTTTAGAAGTTGTTTTCTAATGTCTTAGAGTTGCTATAAAATAATACAAGCAATCCATTACACCCAACTGCCAAAGTATAAAATACTATATACCTAGTAGTGAAATACTTAAGGCATTCCCTTAAAAATCATGAACATGAAAATAATACTTGCATTTTCTTCCATTCAACATTATCTGGAGATCCAGTTTATAAATAACTACTCATTTGTTGTGAAACCTTACAAGAGTTACCTTCTTTTGGGGTCCTAAGTTTCTGGTCTGTTAAAGGAGTAGGATTACAATACTGACCCAGGAACAGGGACTATAGGCGATCCAGCTGAGCTCCCTGAGCCCAGTCCAGCCCAGATCAGCCATCTCTGAGTCCCACAGACTCATTCCATAAATAAATGCCTTTTGTTTTATACACTGATATTTGCAGTTGTTTGTTTTGCAATAATATCAAACTAATACACCTGGCAGAGTTAAAAATCAGATGTTGGCAAGTATGTGGAGGAAAAACAGGAACTCTCCATTGTTGTCGGTGGAAAAGTAATACAATCTCTTTGGGGAACAGTTGGGCAATAGTTCACTGTAAAGTTGAAATTACCCATATTCTATTATGATGGATCAGAAATTCTGCTTCTAAATATATCTTCTAGAGAAACACACATATAGGTAAAGAGTCATCTAAAAGATGTTATTACAACATTCTAATAGTGAAAAATTGGAAACTGCCTAAATGTCTATCAGTAAGGGAAATGAATAAATTATATATTACATCATACAACATGTAGTGGGTTGAATAGTGCCCTCCAAAAATTCATATCCACCCAGAAGTTCAGGATACGATCTTATTTAGAAATAGGGTCTTAATTAAGATGTGGTCATACTGGATCCAGATGGGCCCTAAATCCAATGATGAGTATCCTTATAAAAACAGAAGGTTCAGAAACACCCAGGGAAAAAGTCCATGTGGTGACAAAAGCAGAAATTGAAGCAATGCACCTACAAGCCAAGGAACACCAGAACACAAGGAACTTCCATTGCTGGAAGCCCCCAGGAGCTAGGAAAGAGGCATGGGATAGACTCTCCTTCAGAGCTTCCAAAAGGAACCTACCTTGATTTTAGACTTCTCGTCTCCTCATGGTGTATAGCCACCCAATTTGTGGTAATATTTCATGGTAGCCCAAGGAACTAATAACACAATGAACACTACATACCAGATAAAATGAATGAACTGCAACCATATATATATGGTTGCAGTTCATTAATTTTATATATATATAAA